>NC_056499.1:14027235-14032710 GCF_014905685.2 Nematolebias whitei | reverse complement strand
CTGACTGAAAATTGTTGGATTGTATACCTGGATTATTGAGCATGGACTTTGTTGGTCAATTCAATACAGTTTATTCAAGTCACAACAGAAGTCATCTCAGGGCACTGAACAGAAACATTCACATATAAAAATAATAATTTAACATTATTTATCTGAGGAGCAGCCTGCTTTAAATTTAACTTCATCACAGAACTCTCATCTTGATCAAGCATGAAGGCGACAGTGAAAAGGAAAAACTCCCTCATGAAGAAACCTTTAGCAGAACCAGGCTCAGGACAAGTGGCCATCTGCTTCGACCGGCTGGGCTTGGTGGGAACAGGAAGGAGGAACAGATACACAATGGCAGGTCAAGAATCACGTTAAGATAAAAAAAATATCAAATGAAAACTATTCAATTTTAACAATTCATTTAAGGAAATTAGGTCAATTTGTCCTCGAGTAGTCTAAGCTTAAGGCCGCGTGACAAGTCAACCCTAATTATAGGATTTATCAAAAAGGAAAATCTTACAAAACTTGAGGAGATCATGTGGACTACGGCATCAGAACCTCTGCAAACTGGACAGAACAGAGACGAGTGAGCTGAGGCTGATGAGGAGATGAGAACAGCTGAGGTAATGAGACCGGGAGCAGGAGAGTGGGTGTGGCAGGACTGATGGAGACATGGACTGAAAAAATAAAAACACAAGTAAACTAAACACAACAATCATAAAATATGAACCCAACAATAAAAGAAAAACAAACAAAGAACAAACACTGCTCCGCTGGAAGTTGTAAAATTTGACGACTAGATAAACTAAATTAATGAACCAGTTTGATTTTCTGATTTTCAGCACCTCATCTTGTCTTTATCTCTTCCAGCTCATCTGAACACCAGAACCAGCAACTTTCACAACACGAGCCCAAACGAACACAAACCTGTTTTATTGCTCTCATTTTTAATAAGATCTCCAGACTCTGGTCACATACTCACATTTTCCATCCGAGCACATTTTAGACTTGAAACAAAACAAAGTTATTCCTCCCTAACCTTTATCAGATTCTGCTTTCAAACATCAGGAGAGAGTTTGTGTTGAGGAAGTGACCTGCCTCAGTTCTGGGTTACTCACAGAAAAAGTTTACTGCTGGTTTTGTTTTGATTCTGTTTTCCAAAGGTATTAAGCGTCCATGCTCTCCTTCAGCATGACAGAGTCACAGCTGAGGATCAGGTGTGGTTTCAGCAGGTGGGCCTGGTCCCCCCTCGACAGGACATGCCCAGGCAGTGATATTCCACACTGCAGCTTTATGTGGCCAACATTTGCAGGAAAAACTAGTTCACAGACTCAACGGCAAACTTTCAACACACAACACGAGAAGAACTGCTGCAGCTGAATGAGCTGAATGGGGACTGTCTGCAACAACTAATGAGTGTGTAACAATCAACCAGTCTGAAAATAAAACAACCTGCCATGCTCCACATTTATGGGACACAATCATAAACTATATTTATCTCAGCCTTTCATCAGAGACAAGCAGATGAAGCTAAAACTGGACCATCTTCTCTGTTGGTTGGATATATACAAGCTTTAAGCTCCGCCCCCTCTACTTAAATTACAAGGACGTTGCCCTTGCTGGGAAGAAAAAAAAAAAGCTCAAGGTACATTTTTCAGGTTCAAACTCTTCGAGTGTTTTTGAGAACAAATGCATCAGAAATTGATTTATAATAAAAATTTTAAACGTGTTACACTCCTTAGAGGAAACGATTTTGTCCTTGGCCTCACGCACCAAAGTTTTCAACGAAGGCGTCAGATCTGTGTTTCTGTTGGACTTAGTGATTTTTTTTAGGTTTGTTTATACGTCTGTAGTTCTTGTTTAGATGTTTTATCAGTCCTTGTGTTTCCTCAGTGCCATTATCCACTTCTCTGCTCAGCCAGTCTGCCACGCCCACTCGCACCTGTTCCCCATCTGCATTAAGCTCAGGCGTCTCCACTCTCTCATCAGCCCAGTTTCCTCCATCCTAAACAGAGCCTCCATGTTGCCATGCCACAATGTCTCACTGGGGTCTTAGAGATTCTCCTCGTGTTCTGTGTGATTCTCTCCAGATTTGTAATTTCTACCACGTCAGCGTTTGCTTTGTCAAAAAGAAAAACAAGTTTATTTTTAGGCTTCTCTCGTGCCACTGTGACAAAAGGTTTTATTTCAATGACAGAGTTTATGACCATCTTAGACAAACAGTTGATCTCAGGCTAGAACTTGTTCTGCTAACACCCAGAGCTAGTTTTGAAGATGACTTTCAGCTACTACCGCACCAAATCTTAGCTCAGTATCTGTAAAATTAACTGAGATGTAGCAGTTTTTGTATTTATTAAGTTTGATTAGCTAAGTTAGCCATCTTTTATTGGACTGACTCCAAAAGTTAGTGTTCATCCAGCGATTGTTTTCTGAGTTTCATTAAAATGTTCCCAGTAAGTCGTGCTATTTTGTTAACAGACAAGCACACACAATGACACGCAATTACATGATTGCCCGCCTTTCATGGTGGTGGACAATGACAAAATGAGAATCTCGATGCAATTTTTATCAAATTGAGCTTCAATTCAAAGAAACATTTGTCATCTTTGTGCTGTTGACATCTGTTTTAGAAATAACGTATTTTTCAGACTATAAGGCACATTTAAAATCCTTTGATTTTCTCAAAAATTGATAGTGCGCCTTATGTTTTAATTCTGGTCGTGCTTACTGACCTCGAACCGATTTTATGTGGTTATTGTGAATGAGTTGAATAAAGTTTGACTTATCTGACTGTTTTGTTTCACTTAATGCACCTTATAATCCGGTGCGCCTTGTAGTCCCAAAATACGGAAATGTTTCCATCTTATTTAGCGTAATTCATTTTTTATAAACTATAAAATACTTTTTTGAACACAATCTCAGCAGGTTTTACTTTAACGTATATAAAACTAAATGTTTTACATGTAGAATCAGGAGGGAGGAAACGTTTTAACTTGGTCTTTACATTCTAATCTGTTTTATACTTTTAAAGCAGGAAGAATATTTAGTTTGACGGAAAATTTATGTGAATAATCTTAAAATAATCAACGCTCGCTGTTTATTGTCCTCGTGTTATTTGATGATTGGGTTTGTTCAGGAAGTTACTTCAGATTTATTTTATAGTCTCATAAACTGTATTGTTATTGATTCCAGAACCTCTCATTTCTTTAATTTAATATCTAATCAAGCTGATGGAAACTCTTGGTTTAATAGCAGAACCTCTGAGCCCATCTGTGATCCTAAACAACTTCAAGTTAATAAAATGAGGATCAACGGCTCATAATAAAGCTCAGCTCCATCGAAACTTCATCAGAATGAAGACTGTGACGTCCTCAGTCCTGGTCCAAGTCCTCAGAGGTCAGAGAGAACTATTTTCGTTGTTTTCTGCCGTCCTTTCATCCTCCTTTTCCTGATGGGCTGACGAGCTGCCTGAACGGTCAGTTTGAGCTGCAGGATTTCACCGCGAGGCCTTTCTGTGTGGAAACCTCCTCTTAGAGGGAGAAAATGGAGAACAGAGGACAGATAGGGGAGATGTGTAATGTTGTCATTTTAATCCCTCGTCAGGGACTGAGCCTGGGTTTACAGCAGGATTACAGCTCGGGACCAATTATTACCTGAGAGACTGAAGGAGAAGCACAATGTCAGAACTCAAACAGGATGTGACAAGTGTGCAGTAACTGGAGCCCCCACGGGTCAGCGTATGGTTAAAATAGTGATGAGCTGGCGCCACGTCAGGTGGTATTGGCTGAGGCGCTCCAGCTACATCATACCTGGCAGCACAACCAATTGGAGGGCGGCTCCAGCTTCCCATCAGGACTGTGTTTGTGTATGTGTGAGTTTGTACAGAATAACCCCCCAACAGGTAACCTTTGTGTTCCCGCTGACTGCATTATTCCTGTGTTGTCTTTGCCCCTCCATGAAATTGGATCGTAAGAAACTTGCTGGAGCTGCGGCTGGTAGAGAGGAGCTGTCAGCAGGAGGGAGGCTCGTTTACATTCTGTCGTTCTGGCTGCTTGGACTCAAGGGTAATGTATGCAGACTCATGGCTGGTCTGCAGGGGGAGAGGGGGGGTCATCTGTACGGCAGCATATCCAGCAGCACATTAAACTCCAACACAAACGTCTCATTCACTGAGTGTATTCAGCCATTGTTTCAAACAATCAGCTCGTCAGCGCTGCATCTCATATTAATCAGGCAATTACAAGTCACGGAATAACAGGAAATCTGCACAAGATGTGGCTTTCAGAGTTAGCTTGTTGCTCGCTCTGTTGTAAAGATGAGCCCCTCCACAAAGCTAACTAATAAAGCCAACAACTGCTGAAATTGAACCGGCTCCCCCTGAAAGGATGACGACAGGAACCACTGGAACTACTGATGGGTCTCATCCTGAGACACTTTCTTCTCTGAAGGACTTCCAGTTGCAAACTGACGAAGCTGGCAAAATGGTCAATAGGCGAACTGTCAAAGGAGAATTAACCAAGATGATAAGATGTTCAGGCAGAAATGCAGCACAGAAAGCAAGTCTCAAACAAACAGTTGCCGAATGAAAATTGTATTCAAAGATTCAAGGTTCTTTATTTGTCATTTCACCACATGTGGTGCATGTGGTGGAACAAGATTGTGTACTCAGGGTCCCAGTTACATCCAACAATAAAATGTAAAAGAAAAACAGTAATAAGATTGAAGATATGAACTAAGAAAAAAACATAAACTAAAATTACACTAAGCACTAATAGCATAGAGACAATACGCCGAACAGCAGTACGAACATGAGTCTGTGTGAGCAGATGAGCACAAATGAACACATCAACATGAAACAGATCATCAGCAGCATGAAACAGATCAGCAGCAACATGAAACAGATCAGCAGCAACATGATGTGATTTTTTTCCACAGTGATTATTCTGGTTAGAAATTCTTGAGTCTAACAGCTTCAGGGTAGAAGCTGTTCCTCAGTCTAGTGGTTCTACACTTAATGCTCCTTAACCTCCTTCCGGAGGGAAGCGGTGCAAAAGGTGTGTGTGCTGGGTGAGTGGGGTCCTTCACGATGCAGGAGGCCCTCTTCCTGCATCTGGAGGTGTAGATGTCAGTGATGGTGGTGAGGCTGACTCCAACAGTCTTCTGTGCAGCCTTCACTACTCTCTGCAAAGCTTTTCTTTCTGCAGCTGTGCAGACAGTATGAAGTGTTTAAAACATTCTGAAGCTCGTCTGGTTGTCTCACATTCACATTTAGGTTTCTGCAGTGTTTCATAGAGGAGGTGTGACAAGTTAAAGAGAGTCTTCACTTCATGTTTAGAAGAAAAAATAATGGAAGTCTTTGAAAGTTTGGGTGTGTGACTGTTGTTGGGCTTTGTTTACAGATTCCATCCATCCATCCATCCATCCATCCATCCATCCATCCATCCATCCATCCATCCATCCATCCATCCATCCATCCATCCATCCATC
>NC_056499.1:14002728-14027135 GCF_014905685.2 Nematolebias whitei | reverse complement strand
CATCCATCCATCCATCCATCCATCCATCCATCCATCCATCCATCCATCCATCCATCCATCCATCCATCCATCCATCCATCCATCCATCCTCTTTACCTGCTTCTTTCTTTCTTCCTTTTACTTTTGCTGGGGCTGAGATGGGGTAGAGGTAGGGCAGCTGACCTGGGACCAGAAAGTCACAGTTCAACTCCCTTCCATTCCCACATGTCGTGGTGTGTCTGAGCAAGACACCCAATCCCTAACTTTTCCCCGGGCACACAAATATCTGCCCACTGCTCCACCTGGGTGTATCTCAGGTGTGATGGGTTAAATGCAGAAAACTATTTTCATCATTGTATAAAATCATACAATGATGACAACACGTAGCACTTAACTTTTCAGGTGGTGGGGGTCATCCATCCATCCATCCATCCATCCATCCATCCATCCATTTTCTTTACCCGTTTATTCCATTTTGGGTCACGGGGGTCGCTGGTGCCCATGTCCAGCAATCACTGTGCGAGGGGCGGGGTACACCCTGGACGGGTCGCAAGTCCATCACAGGGACAGAGACAAACGAGACAACCAACCATTCACAGAATGGCCCATCAGCCGGGATTCGATCCAGCGACCTCGCTGAGAGGCAACAGCTTCTGCGTCACCATGTTCAGAATGTGTTTGGTTAGTTTCCTTCCTGAGTCGTTGAACAGTTTTCTTTCAGGCAGTCCCGCTGTCAGCTTCTCATCTCTCATCTGTTGCTCATTTACTAATCAGCCCAGCTCAAGGCCGGATTAACCATATGAGCAACTGGGCAAGTGCCCAGTGGCCCACGATCTCTAAGGGGCCCAGGTCAGTGAGGGCACAAGCAAAATATCTGGTTATCTCTTGCTTTATTTGGAGCCCTGTGCTGCACAGAGAAACTGCTGCGCTCCCGCTGCATCTGGGCCGGCCTGCCTCCTCCCAGCACCGCTGCTGCAGCTCTCTTTTTTTTTTGGAACTGAGTCGGATCCTCGACAGTGTGACCTGTCAATCAATCCAGTAGGCATGTCAGCAACTGACCAATCGAAGACCTCAATTTGTCCCGAAGGTAAACGCCCTTTACCTGCTGACAAGCCCATCAGGTTTTTTTTCTTGAACTTTATTAACACAAAATAGAACAATGCAACAAGAAACAAATACGAACTCATGAAGGAGCGCGATTTGCAGTTTTTTAATCTACCTAATGAAGAATAGTATGACTTAAAATCGTTCATCAAACAGGAAGGAGGGCTTATTATCGCTCCTCTTACTACAGTGAATGTGGTACTTTGCTATAAGTACGACTATATTTATGGCATCAGAGAAAGCTGAGCTTAAGTTATCCACATAAAGTAAAACGACATCAGCATCAAAAGAAGGAATGTTAAGTTTGAGATTAATCCAGTTTCTGATGTCTGACCAAACACTTTGTACTGACATTTAAAAAATAAATGCTCGAGGGATTCATCTTGTGATTTACAAAAGGCAACAAATCAACATCAAATTTAAATCTTTCAAGAAACATGGGTACAGGATATATCTTATTTATTATTTTAAAATGATTCTCCTTCAGTTTAGGAGATTAAGGCCATTTGACAAATTTAGAATGGGCAGAAGTCATACTGGTTTTATGATTTATATTGGGAGGTTTCTTAAAGGAATATTTGTTATAATCAGTAAATCCTTTGTTGCATACATTCATTGATAATCTTATTTCATTTGAAGTCAACTAAGTTAGATTCATTTAATTTTAATGCGGGCGTCAACTCGTCACCTTTTATGATATTTTTAATTAATTGAATCAGCTGTTGGTCAGATTACTTCTTGTTGTGCCTTTAACTCTAAAATAGTTATTGAATCAAGTGTTTACGTATGTAGGTAAAACTAGATGTTAAACAACTGTTAAAATACACCAGAATGCAAGAAATGGCATCTACTTTATTCAAAATTTTCTGGGGGTTAACTGGAGTTCAGTCATGGAAAGTCTGACTTCCTGTTTAAACTCTGAATGATGTTCAGCTGTGAACTTGAGCTGGAGATCCAAACAGGACTGGGTTTTACCATTTGCTCCAACTAAATACAGCAGATGTCTATTGGAAACTTTTCACCAGTTGAGAATTTTGTCTTCATCTGATGTTCTGCTAAGAAAAGTAAGCACTCATTCATCATAGAGATGCAGTTTTCATGTTTTGTGTCAGTGTTCTAAAGCTGTAGGAGGAGTTTCAAACTAAACATCATGATGAAAACAGAAGGATGTGATGCAAACAATTAAAAGGATGCTCTGATGCAGGGATGTCCAGTCCTGGTCCTGGAGGGCCACTGTCCTGCATGCTTTACCTGTTTCCTGCTCCAACTCACCTGATTCAGTGATTGAATCAGCTCTTCATGTTCTGCAGAAGCTTTTTAACAACCCATTGATTCAGATCAGGTGTGTTGGAGCAGAGGAACAGGCAGGACACTGACCCTCTGGACCAGGACTGGACACCCCTGCCTTAATACTTATTCACTGAAGCATCTTTGATTATAACTCATGAGGACTTCAGAAAGATTTCTAGTAAATATCTGTGTTCATAGAATGCAGCATTGCTTTCAGATATGGATCTATTTGGCTCTGATGAAAGAGGCTTTTTTGGTTTGAACAATATTTTAATCCTAAATGCTGTGAGGTTTGTTTTTTAGTTTAATTTCTGTTTTATTAATCTGCGAGTCAACATGACCTCTCTCTGCTCGAATGTGCCTCTGCAGACCCTGCAGCTCGCTACAGCTTTAAAACTAATAACTGGCAGCTGAGACATTGTTCCACAGGCTGTGTGGACATGCACAGAGACATTAGTTCAATTGTTTACTGGTCCTGCAGATCCTAAACAGTACAGCTGTACTAATTGGTGCTGTGTGCTGATGGAGCTGGGGAGTCCAACTCCTGCGTCTCCTCTCGGGCTGCAGGCAGGGACTGTAATGATTATGGAATTACTCTGGCAGAGATTGTGATGGCTGCTCTAATGATGTCATGTTATCGCAATTAGCAGGAGGAGGATGGCTGAAGCATGAGAAAGTGAGGGACGAGAGCAGAAAGAGAAGCTGAGATTGGAGAGGAACAGGAAACCGTGGGGGGAATGAGAGATGGAGAGTTACTGAGTTTGTCAGAGAAGAAAAGATGAGTGGAGAAGGTGGGAAGTGAGGAAACAAGACAAAAGGCTTGAGAAGAGGGGGAGGATGTTCATTAACTAAATGGAGATGGATAGTTGGCATGACTGTGGGCTGCTGAGGTTCCTTAGCTTTAATTTTAGAAATGCTTATCTCACACAAAGAATGAAGCTGTTGTGTGTCCCAGGCTGCAAGCTGCACAAGTGGATAAACATCCCCGTATCAACGTTTTACTCTCCCTGGCAGCATTGTTGTCATCCTGCTGTACATCCCATAATAACCAGAAGGTTTCCATCAAACAGTCAGCAGAAGGTGAAGAAACAACATGATCTCAGTTCAGGTTTGTGACTAAATAAACCTGTTGCAGAGGGATCAGGACAAACTGACAAAAGATCAACACACACACACAAGCTTGTGTGTGTTTCTTAACAAGTTGTCATGCACACCCTCTTTGTTTTCCTGCTGCCTTTATTAACAACGTACTGCTCGCAGCAAAGACTGACGATTTGAGATATTTCATCCTTCATGTTCTAATTTTCACCAGCTGTCATGAAATATGGGTGATCATGTAAATAGGAGTGTGTGCATGTTTGTTTATCTGTTTGTTAGCAGCTGGATTTAATATATATATATATATATATATATATATATATATATATATATATCTTAAAGTAATCAGACAAATTCAACACCTGACAGCATCTTTACCAGATGTCTGAACCACCTCAGCTGTCTCCTCTGGATGTGGAGGAGCAACTGTTCTACTCGGAGTCTCTCCTGGAGAACTGAACTTCTCACTCTATCTCTGAGCTACCCTGCAGAGAAAACTCATTCAGACCTCCTGGAGAGTTCAGGAACACAGGTGAAGGTAGGAATGTTGTCCGACTGATAAACAAAGAGCTTCTCCTTACAGCTCAGCTCCCTCTTCACCACAATGGACCAGCACAGAGTCCACAATATTGCAGAAGCTACACCAATCTGTCTGTCAATCTCCTGCTCCATTGTCAACTCACTTATGGAAAAAAAAGAAAAGAAACAGAGATACTTGAACTCCTCCACTTGATGCAGAATTTCACCCTCAACCCGAAGAGAGTTTTATTTTTTCTTTCTTTGTTCGGCTGCTCTCTGCGTTAGGGGTCGCCACAGCAAACTAATTCGCACGAAGAGAGATGGAATCCCAAGGCCACCGAACCAGACTCCCTCTGCACCCTGGCTGCACTGAGAAATTCTGTCCATAAAAGTTTTGAACAGAATCAGTAACAACGGGCAGCCCTGGCAGAGTCCAACTCCCACCCTGAAGGAGTCCGACTTAGTACTGGCATTGCAAACTAAACTCTCGCATCACTTGTATAGGGACCGAACAGCTCATAGCAACAGGTCCCCAATCCCATACTCGTGGAGCACCCCCACAGTGTACCTCAAAGAACATGGTTGAACGCCTTCTTCAAGTCCAGAAAACACGTAGACTCGATGGACAAACTCCCATGACCCCTCCAAGACCCTACTGAGGGTAAGTCAAAGTCAAAGTTTCTTTATTTGTCATTCCACCACATGTGTATTTGTGTAAATTGTGTACAAAGGGTCCCAGTAACATCCAACAAAAGTATGAATTGTAAAGAAAACAGTAGTAAGATCTAAGATATGAACTAAGAACTATGCTAAACTAAGCATACACTAAGCACTAATAGTACAAAAACAACACGTCAAACAACAGCAGCACGAATATGAGTCCGTATGAGCAGATGAGTACGAATGAACACAGCAGAATGAAATAAATAAATCAGTAGCATAAAGATCTGGTCCAGTGTTCCACAGCCAGGACGGAACCCACTTTGTTCCTCCTGTATCTGATGTTTTACCAATGATCAGACTCACTTCTCCAGGACCCCTGAATAGACTTTACCAGGGAGGCTGAGAGTGATGCCTCAGTAGTGCTGCCCCTGATGCCCACTCAGTGTTGCAAAGCCATGTCAATCAAGACAGGCCAGCAATATCCAGAGGTTTTAGGAACTAGGGCAAATCTCATCCCCCTCGGAGCCAACGCCGCTGCAGAGCTTTCTAACTACCTCAGCAACCTCTGCCCTGTTATAGAGGGACTCATCTACAAGTCCACTGACCCAGCTTCCTCCATGGAAGAAGTGTTGGTAGTGGTGCTGAACTCAGTCAATAAAACCTAAAAACAAGACGAATTCACTGAACTGTCGAGGTGGAGCTGCTTGGAAGGATCAATCCCCTGGGTTTTAAATCAGGTCTGATGAAATAGTTTTAGGTTTCAGGGTCTCCCTCCCTCCCCTCCCCTCCTGAGGGTCAAAGGGTCTTACTTCGCATGAGAGGTGTTTTGGTCCTGTGCATGAAGGTGGGATTTTTGCATGCATGGGATGAAAACCTTTCTTGTAAGTCAGGAAACAAAGATCCTAATGACCCTATGGAGTGAGGGGAGGGAAATTGATCTGCAGGTGAACATAAATGGAGCATCTCGTGCCATTAGAAGCAGCTCCCCGGCCTTGCGTGCTTCAACGGGTCGGCAGCTCGTATGATCCTTCGCGGTGACTAGCTCGCTCTGAATTGTGTCGTCGGTCACCAAACAAAAAAACTACCTGCACTTCAGCATTAGACCACGGTGTTGTCATTATTGCTTTTAAAATCTTAAAAATAGGTCCAGCCGCTGCTCTGAGTTCCGAGTAATTGCAAATGGAGGATCAGTTGTTTTGAAAAGCTTCTCAAAAATCCAGTGACTCCGCCCCCTGACCAATCAGTGACCAGCAGTGTTCTGATGTCACCTTTTGGTGCTGGCTCGGCTTGCTTGGTACTTCAGAGAAGTGTGTCCTGGAAAAAGGGTCCGGTTCCACGAAAAATTGCTAGTGGAAAAAGCCTTGGAACCATACCGAGCCGAGTCGAACCGTGCTGAAGAGGAGCTATGGAAAAGGGGCTAAAGAAAGATCTTTAGCTACAGCATAAAAATTGGGTTGTTGTTAATTTTTGGAATTTGCCATGTCTGTGATGACTGAGAATTTAGAGCAGCATCTTCACACTGACAGATGTCACGTTTGTCTTTTTCTTGACAGATTTCGTTTTTCTTTACTACTGAGGAAGAACTTCCTGCTTCGACAGTAGATGTGTTGTCTTACGATTCAGTCTCGTGAACATGGCTAAACGTTTCTGAGATACGTTTTTACTGAAGCACCATTTCACGCCACACTGCAGACTTCTTGTTTTTGTGTGTGTTTTTAAAGCACAGTAAGAGCTAAAACATTAATTCTTGTTGAGTCACAGAAAGCGTTTGTCAGATCTTTGCTCCGTGTTCAGGATTAAAGTAATCCATCGTTATGAAATATTAAAGTTTAAATCTTCCCGTGTTGCCCCTGAAGCAAATTTCTGTGTCTTTTCTGTCACGTCTCACTGACCTCCAAAAGCTCAGCCTCTCATTTTCATTCCCCCTCCCTCCCCCGGTCAGTGAGTGAAGGGAAGATTGATTCAGTTAATGAAAGAGAAAGGGATGTTCATGTGAAAGCGATAGTTGTGACAGCCAGTTAATCCTCCTCTGTGTGGGCAACTCTTGCTCCGCAGACCTCTGTGTGTCAGTCAGCATTACGCTTTAAATACGGCCTTCTGAGGCTGAGCAGCACTAACCCATAAAATCTCAGCAGCCGTGTTGACGACCTGCATAATGTTGCACTAATTGGTTGCTTATAATTTCCTCTGCCATGAATTGGTTGTTATTACTGAGTTTAATCTCCAGTAAAGCTTGGGTGAAGTGAGGCTAAAGGTCCCCTGTTTCTGTGCTACTTGTAGCACATTTTCAAACATCTTGGAACCGCATGCACTCATTGATAATTCAAATCTCTGGAGCCAGCTGCAGGTGCTGCACAACTCTCTCATTACAGGCTGTTCTTTGTCTCCGTTCCCAGAGTTAGCAGGCTCTTGGTGCTATTTTGCTTCCTGGGTTCATCAGTTTATTCTCACAAACCAGCAGCGTCTTGTGTTGGGCTCTGCCTTTTGTCTGACAGTTGATTCAGTAATTATCGTTGCTTGTGTTTCCGCCTGTCATCAGCCGAGAGCCAAAACTACAAAACCAGCTTTTAACAACAAAGAGCAAATGATCCAATTTCAGTGCAGATCTGGATCACTTTAGATCAAATAAATGAATGGAATGAGAACATTTCACCCACCAACTTGCACACCCAAAAATGCCAAATGAGGAAGGAATGAGCCTCAACTACTGCCACAGCAATTTTCAGTTCAGTTCAATTCAATTTATTTATATAGCACCAAGTCACATCAGAAGTCATCTCAGGGCCCTGAACAGCAACATTCATATATAAAAATAATAATTTAACACTATTGATCTGAGGAGCAGACTGCTTTGAATTTAACTCCATCACAGAACTCTCATCTTGAGCAAGCATGAAGGCGACAGTGGAAAGGAAAAACTCCCTCATGAGGAAGAAACCTTTAGCAGAACCAGGCTCAGGACAAGCGGCCTTGGGTTTGGTAGGAACAGATACACAATGGCAGGTGAAGAATCATGTTAAGATAGAAATAGTATCAAATGAAAACCAATCAATTTTAACAATTCATTTAAGGAAATAAGGTCAATTTGTCCTCTGTAGTCCAAGTTTAAGACAGCATGACAAGGCAACCATAACTATAGGATTTATCAAAAAGGAAAGTCTTAATCCCAGTCTTAAAACTGGACAATGTGTCAGCCTTCCGGACAGAAACTGGAAGTTGGATCCACAAGAGAGGAGCCTGATAACTGAAAGATTTGCCTCCCTTTTGGAAACTCTTTTGGAAACTCTAGGGACCACGAGTAAGCCTGCAGTCTGAGAGCGAAGTGCTCGGTTAGGAAGATATGGAACAATAAGATATCAAATATAAGACGGAGCTAGGTTGTTGAGAGCTTTGTAGGTTAGAAGTAAGATTTTAAACTCAATTCTGGATTTGACAGGGAGCCAATGGAGAGAAGCTAAAACTGGAGAGAAATGATCTCTCCCACTAACTCCAGTTAAGACTCTGGCAGCAGCATTTTGGATCAACTGAAGACATTTTAAAGAAATATTTGGACACCCAGATAACAAACCATTGCAATAGTCCAGTCTAGAAGTGACAAATGCATGAACCAGTTTTTCTGCATCTGTTAGCGATATTACGCAGGTGGAAGAAGGCAGTTCTAGTAGCGTTTTTAATGTGGGGGATAAAAGACATGTCCTGATCAAAAATGCCACCAAGATTTTTAACATTAGAGCTGGAGGACAGATTAATGCCATCTAAGGAGGGAGAAAGACTGAAAAATGTATTCCCGAGATGCTCAGTCTAAAAATTAAAACCTCAGTCCCATGTCTGTAAAACTGACTGAGATATAACCATTTTATTGATTTTTTTAGGTTGGTTTGCTGTGGATGTAAATAATGATGGTGATGAAAAATAAAGCACCTCTGGATCCTGTGAGGGTCACATGAAGCTGATGCCTATAAGGAAACATGCTTACGTGGGATAAATTCATATGGTGCACGGGTGCAAAGTGCTAACCATGTAATCCCCTACTGGTATGAAGTGATCAAATTAAATGACCATCACTCAATGAGAATCGCCTCTCTGAACAAACACCTCTTTTCATTTTACATAAAATTGTTTATTCTTGTTTATGAAAAAGGGTTTCTTGTGACAACAGAATCTGTGTCTTGTGTCCAGATGGTTCAGTTTCATTGTCTTCTTGCTCAGAAACATCACTGCCTCTGCTCCTGACATATCTCATTACTTAAAGAACGGTGACTTTAACACAGAAGTCAGCTTTAAAAACATCTAACCGAAGGAAAACTGTCCTTTCTGAAAGACTGAAAAGGAATTTCATTGTCCTGCCTTTATAAAGATCAACACTTAATCCCTATATTCTGTCTTTAACGTGTTAATCTTTTATATTTGAATGCATTAGACACATGTCTAAGAAATAATCCTGTTCTAAATAATCCTGTTACCAAATCAAGTCCCAGCAGATTTTCCTGATTAATCTCTAGTGTAAGATCTAATCCAGCAGCATCCGTCGCCTGTTAGAGAGCAGCGATAATCCCACATCAGACCCGAGCCGTTAATCTTCTTCATAAGAGATGGATTCTTTTCACTATGATTCTGAACCGTACGAAGGAACGATGAAGGACATCCAAGGTCAGGCTCTGATCGTTCCATTAGACAGAGCAACAAAGAAATGTTCCAGAAAATGTTGACTTTTTTTAATAGTTTAATTTAAATACTTGTTTTGTTTTTAAATTGTTTAAATGTTTTCTGTGTGAGGAGAAAAAAGACATTTTAGGTAAAATTTCTCTGATAAATAGCAAAGAAAGAATCTCTGTTGTTGCTCAGCTGCATGTCGTTGGTATTTTGCCACGTTCAGTATTCAGCGCATGAATGTCTTTAGATTAACACTTTTTCCCGTGTGTGTGTGTGTGTGTGTGCGTGCGTGTGTGTGTAACTGCCCTTTTCATGCGCCCTTATTGGTAATCAAGCAACATGGAGATCTTTCTGCCTCCAGAAAAAGGAAAATGTCCGTCTCCCCCAGCTCTCCATCCAGCCCCCGCTTCACACTGTGATTTATGTTACTTATTAGCGGGCCCCCACTGGCGGGGCCCGTCATCAGAATGATAACCAGGGATTAGAGGCCCGCAGGCTAATGATTGGACCGCAGCAGAAAACTGACCGTGTATTTAGCTGAAGCGTGTTTGTGTAAACTAGATTACAGGACACATGCTGAGCAGAGCAAATATATGAGACGGGAACTCACAGAAATGACATCCATAAACTCACATGAAGATTAAACACAAACTAAGGCTATAAGCTGAACAGCCTGAATTATAAATCTGCATTAACCTTCCAAACAACTTCTAATGAGGCCAACATGAAGCAAACATAAACTTACATGGTTTAAATATGTTTTCCCACATTTATCTGAAATCCAGTGAGAAAATACTTGCAAGAAAAAAACTTAATTTAGAAAAAAAATTGTCATTATAAATTGAGAGCTAAATATAGTAACCAAATCTAAATGCAGAAAAAATGCTGGCCAAAATTAAAATTAACTAATTGGTAGCTAAAAGCTAAAAATTGTAAACTGCTAACTTAAACAAACAAACAAACAAACAAACAAAAAAATAGATAAATGCTGCAAAAACCTAAAAATATGAAAATGATAACTAAAAATAGTAAAGTAAAAGCATTACCAGAAACTGTAGTAGCATTAACAGCAGCAGCAGCAGCAGTAGTATTAGTAGTAGTAGTAGTAGTGATATTACCAGTAATAGACTTAGTAGTATTAAAATTACCAGTAGTTGTAGTTGTATTAGTATTAGTATTAGCTGTTGTAGCAGTAGTAGTAGTAGCAGCAGCAGTAGTAGCAGCAGTAGTAGTAGTAATAGTAGTAGTAATAGTAGTAGTACCAGTAGTTATAGATTAAACATTTGCTGTAGTAGTTTTACCAGTATTCATAATAATATTGCTACTAATCTAGTAATGGGACTAAGCTGTTTAAATAAAGACTAAATGAATGAATGAAAAGTAGTAGATATATTACCAGAATTAGTAGTAGTATCACAAGTAGTTGTGGTAGTATCTAGTAGTTGTAGTAGAATCAAGGTCAAGTCAAGGTTCTTTATTGTCATTTGCATCTCATGTGGTACATGAGGTGGAACGAAATTGTGTATACAGGGTCCCAGTTACATCCAACAAAAGTATAAAAAAAGTGTCAACAAAAGTGTAAAAAAAAACCAACCTGTAATAAGATCTAAGATATGAACTAAGAAGTACGCTAAACACTTAACAGTGCAAAAACAATACGCCGAACAACAGCAGCACAAACATGAGTCTGTGTGAGCAGATGAGTACGAATGAACACAGCAGCATGAAATAAATTCGCAGCATGAGATCAGCAGCACATATCAACAGTCAAGTGGCATTACAGTGATTTTTTTTTTTTTTCCACAGTGAAAATCTTGATTAGGGATTCATGAGTCTAAGGTTGTTTTGACATCCGGTAGACTCGGTTCGGTTGGGGACCAATATTCATGACATTTTGTTACATTTGAGCTGGTGCGTTGCATTCACACTGCACTGTGCAGTCGAGTCAACCTGTGGAACCAACCTGTTCCCCCACTTGCCTGTGGTGGCGCTGCACTAAGAATTACTGAAAGAAATGACACAAAAACCTCTGAAGACACTTCTTCTTCTTCTGGAAATAAAAACAAAAACGGAGTGGCATCAAGTTTTAGCAGTTTTAAGAGTTATATTTTGTCATTTAAAAAAAATGGACTCAGCATGAGCAGAAGATGAGGCAGAAGACCATGGAGAATATTAACAACAAAGTCCATGCTCAATAATCCAGGTATACAATCCAACATTTTTCAGTCAGGTCATCTGGACAGTTTCTTTTTTTGTGCTGAAACATTTTGCCTTCCATCCAGAAGGCTTCATCAGTCAAGGAAACACACAACACAAAACTGATTCTTCCCCCAACAGCTTACTCCAAAGTGGAAAGTTCCGGACCGAAGGCAAAACATTTCAGGACAAAAAAAAAAAAAAAAAAACTGTTCAGATGACCTGACTGAAAAATGTTGGATTGTATATCCTGATGCATGCTCAATAATCCAGGTAGAAAAATCTAAAAAAGTTAAATCTGGTCCTCTGGACATGCAAAAAACAAAACAAAGCAAAACAAAACAAAACAAAAAATAAAATGTAGAAACGTTTTATCTTTCATCCAAAAGACTTCCTCAGTCTGAGGTGCTGTATTCAGCTCAGTCTTATAAATAGCATCTTCTCAGAGTGGATCAACCAGTTTTGCTGCTGACAACCAAAACTAGCTGCTCACATGGTCAAGAAGGACCATCAGATGGTTGGATGGTTGGATTATATACCTGGATTATTGAGCATGGACTTTGTTGTTTTCAACCATTTTGACAAGACTGTCAACAAGGAAGAGGGCTGGCAATGGAGGAGGGGGCGTACCAAAGAGACCATCTTATCACAAGCAGAACTGGTTTGTTCCACTTTGGAGTGAGCTGTTGGGGGAAGAATCAGTTTTGTTGTATGTTTCCTTGACTGATGAAGCCTTCCGGACCGAAGGCGAAACGTTTCAGCACAAAAAAAAAGAAACTGTCCAGATGACCTGACTGAAAAATGTAGCATGGAAAATATATTTTTTTCACACAAAGCAGCTCCATGACGGCTCCATATAAGGGAAGAGAAATGCGTGTTTGTTTGCCTTTTGCTGTACTCCACTTCTTGCTTGTGGAGCGGGGCCTGGTCTGATTACATTCACACTGTACTGGAACCGCGCTGGAGTTCTCTTCTACCGGACCGAGACCTAGGTTTTAGCCCGGGCCAGAGTTCGCCTTTTTGTTCCGTGACAGAGTTCGATGGCACGTTCACACCTCCCCAAACGAACCAGACTTCCTAGGAAAAATAGCTATTCGATTAAAACAGACTAAACAAGACTGGTGTGAATGCACCCTAACAACTTCACCAGGTGCTCCAGTAGTTGTAGTGGTATCACCAGTAGCTGTAGTAATGGCTATCTCTAGTAGTTGTGGTGTTATCTCCAGTAATTGTAGTAGCATCACCAGTAACTGTAGTAGTTTCACCAGTAACTGTAGTAGTATCACCAGTAACTGTAGTAGCATCACCAGTAACTGTAGTAGCATCACCAGTAACTGTAGTAGCATCACCAGTAACTGTAGTAGTATCACCAGTAACTGTAGTATCATCACCAGTAACTGTAGTAGCATCTACAGTAGTAGTTCATTCAACCTTTATTTATACAGGTTAGTCTCAATGAGCCTCGGGGACTCATTTACAAGAGAGACCTGATTATAACAAAGAACAGAAAAGGAACAATCAATAATAGACTGTCATATAAAAAGCATGCAAGCAATTTCAAAATTCAGTTTTTTGTGTCACACATCCGGGTCCTTCCAGAGTAATTGAATGCTGACTGACAGTTTGATGTTTCACGTCAGTGAAACTTACTTCCTCTATAAAACAGAAAATGCACTAAAATCAGAAATAAATGAGCGTGTCTTGTCTGTCAGGTCTAGTAGAGTAATTTAACATTAGTTCTGTGTCAGTGGGTCACATGACATAAAATATATTATTTTTTGTTTCTCAAAAGGTTTTGGTTTGGTAATTTGTTGATGGGCCCTAAGCGAACCTTTGGAGGGTCAGACTGAGCACAGCTGACCAAACCCAGACTTCCTGCATTGGACTGAATGAGAGGAAGACACCGCTGAATCCACGGAGCACAAATATCCAACGTCCAACGTCCAATGTCCAATGTCCAACACTAACTTCACCGTGGTCATCTTCTTCTTCTGTTTTAAAGGTGGCCTGTTCTGCTCTTGTTCTTCTTCTTCTCTGTTTGTAACGTTAACAGCAGTGCGACCAGCTACAGTAATACAGTAATATAGTAAGACAGTAATAGCTTTTGTTATGCACAACATACTCGCTCGCACTTTCTACCCGGCTACTGTAATAACAGTCAACACGCAACATTGTTTTCTCATTCATGAAATGCTAAAATCAGGGACATTTCCAGGGACAGCTTTAGCCGGGGACAAGTCGTCCAAAACGGGGACTGTCCACAGAAATTGGGGACGTCTGGTCACATTATCTCAATGGTTTTAATGGGATTTTTTTTTTTGTTAGTAAATGTGAATTTTTTGGAAAAACATATTTTATAAAAACCAAAAGTCATAGCACTCCTTTCCTGAATGAGCTTAAGATTTTGACATATGAACAGCTAAAATGGCCATGGTCTCACCTTGCAGTATTTATCTGCACTGCTTCAGCTGCACGGTTCCTTACTTTTTCTAAGGTCAGAGGTCAGTTACTGCTGGATGGTCCCATAATCACTGGGAGGTGTTGTGGAACGAGCTGCCCTTCAGCATCAGGCAAGCCAACTTGCTTACTGTTACTAAATCTTCTCTTAAAACATTTTTTAATCTTTAGCTTCTAACTGTATATAACTTTGGCCATTGGTGTTGTCGTTAAAGTGCTTAATAAATAAAGTTGTATTGTACTTGTTTAGATTGTTTAACAGCATTTATGCAGGACTAGTCTGATGCCCAAACATTGTCCAGACACGTAGAAGAAAAATGTAGTGTTCATTTACACAGAAAGTGCAGTATCTGCTTACATAAAACTGATATAATTTTGCACATAAACCTGAAATCCTGGATGTTAGAGGCACAAATGAAATCTATGTTTGGTTCAGCGGTTGGGTAGAAGTGGCTCGGAGCAGTTTTCATGTGATGTTCATTTCCAGCACTGTGGAGTAATGGCCAAGTGTGACATGGCCTCTGGCAGTAAAATAACCCAATATAAGCCTCCAAACTGACAGGGATTGTTTCATTTATAGGGAAAGATTACAGTCTAATATCACAGCGCACATCTGCTCCCTCTCAGAGCATCTTTTTATTCAGTGTGTGCACGGCACGACCGGTGTGTTTGGACTCTTTGGGAGGAACACATCGTAGCATGAGCTCCCTGCAGCGCAGCACACGACCCTGCAATCCAATCACAGGAATCAATACAACCCTGGACTTTTATGGACAACGCCACCGGATTCCTGTTTTGAAGTTGAGGAGTATTACAGAGGCGATTCCATCGAGTCATTACGGGTTCAAGGGCAGATGTAGAACGATCAATAGTTCAATGGTGCTGCCACGTCAGGAAAAGGGAAGCAGGGATTTAAGAAAACTTTGTTCATTGTGGCTGTCACTGAACACAAGAAGCTGAAACACACGATTGATTTAAAAAAAAAAATTCTAAGATGTTAGAACCTCAAGCTTTTGCTGCAGCTCCTATCTGATGTGTTTGACTTTAACTTTTAAAGAGATTTTTGTTTTTTGGTAGCTCAAAAATAAAGCCCTTTAAATACGAGCAACACTTTTTCTTCTTCTCTGGTTAAAATCAATCTTTGTTGAACAACACAGCAGTGAAGATGTTGGATCTTTAATCAAAGCAGCCAGACCTCCTCCTCCTCCTCCTCCTCCTCCTCCTCCTCCTCCTCCTCCCTCGCGCTCTTAATGCTGATTTGCCTCATGTCATGCACAGCTATAATTTGATTTATTTGTAGCTTCTTTGTTTGCTTTGATTTATTGAGCCAACGTTTACGTTTGTTTTCTTTTTGCTTTTTCTGAAAGTTCATTACATCCATTTTGACACACTTTGTGATATTTTAGATGTTCATGAAAACTGCTCAGCGTTGTCTTCAGGGTTGGTACCCACAACCAGATATTTTACTGAAGAACACCACACCATATACAGTGGGCCTGGCAGGAAATCCTACTTTACGCTCCCAAGATGGCTGCCCTACCACTGATCACAGCCGGCCATAGATCTAATTGTTCAACTCATTCAGGAGATATGACTTTTAGTTTTTTGTAACTTCTATATTTTAAACTATTTAATTTTATTCAAAAGCCAACACTCCATAGAAACACATTAAGATCTTTCCATTTCCCCAAAATATGGATCTTGTTAGAAGTTCAGCTCATTCAGTTTTTATCTTCTTTTGCTACTTTTAGATTTTAGCTAACAGTTTACCTCTTTTGGTTAGCATTTTGCTATTTTAGCTTATATTTTGCTACAAATGATTTTAGACATTTGTTACCTTTAACTTCTAGCCTTTTGCTACAATTACTGTTCAGCTAATTTTAGTGTTATCTTTTAGCTATTTTAGCTTGCATTTTGCTATTTTTATTTAGACTGTTGCTACCTTAACTTATAGCAGATGTTTTGCTCCTTTAAGCTTTTAACTATTGTTCAGCTATTTTTAGCTTTTAACCAGACTTTCTTCTACTTTTACTTTTTAGCCTAGGATTTAGCTGCTTTTAACTTTTAGTTAGACTACTGCTACTTTTAGCTAGCCTTTTTCAACATTTAGCATTTAGCTACTTTTCTGCTATGTTGAGATTTTAGCCATCCTTTAACTTTTAGCTAACATTTTGCTACTCTTTGCTTGCCTTCTGTGACTTTAACCATTTAATTAGACTTCTGCTACTTTTAGCTTTTAGTTACTATGTGCACACAGGTGCATGCAGGGATACAGGCACATGATGAGTGGTAACCATACCCAACTGGTATTATGAGTCTACACCTGGGTATGAAGTGAGGCTTTGATTGATGGATGACAGGCACCCATCACTTGAGTGATTTAGCAGGAAGCATTGGTTTAGAGTTTTTATGAAATAACTAATTGTTTGTGTTTTCAACTAAATTTGATACTTTTGATTCAAATATTAAATATTCTGATGAAACTCTTGCCACCAAGTTGCAAATATTTTTTAAACTTTTCTAATACCAGCTGACTTGGGATGATTAAAAGTCTCCAAATTAAAGTCGTTGAGATTTTGCAGAGGCACTTCTGCCTATGTGACCAAATCCAGCTCTAACGGTCCACCGTTCATCTCCACCGAGCATCGCAGACTCTGAAATGTGTTTCTGACTCAGAGCACAAAACATAAAGAAACGTACCCGACCATGACCAGTAAATATAACATTTAAATGCAGCCGTTTACTCGTAAAGCTTCAGAAGCCTGCGTTTGGGTTCTGTGATGGGCGTAATGGCTTTCCTGTGCAGTTAGTCTGCATGTAGGAAACCAGGAAGTGCTCCCGTCCTGCGAGACGGGGAAACGTCTGACGACATGTTTCTCTCAGATGGCTCCCGGACCAAATCTCTGATCTTGTTTAATGGCCGTTGATGTTATTACTGTGGATGACTATTAGATCTCGCTGTGCCACTTGAGAGGGATTAGGAAGGAGTAATTTACCAACAAGCTATGTAACCATGGAAACTCATCTTAAACACAGGCCCCCTGTCAACCTTCGCTGCAACAGAACAAGGGTTTATCTTCCTCCTTTTTATGTTACCTTTGCAAACACAAGTAAAATAAAACTGAGTTTATGTATGTTTTCATAGTTTTGTTTATGAAAGCTCATGCACGTGTCCTTTCCTTTGCCTTCCCTTCTAGCTTGGTGGGGCCTAATGTGGATATTCGGGCTGCAGCAGAGTACCAGCTCCATTTCTGTCGAACACAGTTCCTCATATGAGTAGCACAGTGGTAAAGTGGTTTATACTGTCACCTCACAGAGACAGAGCTTAAAGTGCGGAGTTTGCATCTTTGTCTCATTAGTAGAGATTTTCTGGGTTCTCCGCTCCTACACTCCAGAACTGTGCATGTTGTGCAGTGAGGACTCCAGGGTGTATGTCCGATGATACCGGGTCACAGCTGGGCCAGGGCCTGGTCCTCTGAGTCTGTGCTGTGGTTTCTGGATTCTAACACAAATTTTGCTTTCTATAATAAAATCAAAATAAAGCTACGAGTACAATTTATTTTATTTTATTTAACCTGCTAATCGCAGTGAGATGTTTTTCAGGTCTGCCTGGGCCTGAAGGCAGCCTAACATGCAGGTTTTTGAACTGCGGAAGGAAACTGGAGAAAACCCACACAAACACAAGGAGAACATGCAAACTCCACACAGAAAGACACCCCTGTCCAGTCGAGGGCTTGAACCCTGTACCTGTTTCCTTTGCCAGCCACTACTCTGTGCAGCTCAATAATTTGAACACTTTATTTGTTCCAATGATGCAAAGTGCGATTCCTTTCAGGTGTGCGTTGTTCTTTGTGCACCTGAAGGATCCAGATGACCTGATCTCTAACAGCCTGCTGTGTTTTGCTAAAGAAGCACATAGGAGGATGTTGGAAGAAGAAAAATCAATTCCTTTAATTGTTAGAACAGAGGGGCTTCTGAGCTGAGCTGCTGCAGGCGTTGTCCTGGATGGGCGAGCCTCTCCACCAGCGTGTTGTTTCTGTCATCTTCCATCAGTGATGCAAACAGCTGCGTGCTACAATCACCTGGAAATCAAAGAATTAGTTCTGATCCAACTGTCCGTCTTACCACGCTATCATGCTGTTACAACACACTTTAATAAAACCTCATTAAAAACACTTCTCAGGACATAGCAGTAAACCAGAGTAATTTAAGCTGCACTAAAATATGAATAAATCTAAATTTTAACTATGATTAACAGTTGCCAACAGCTCTGTGATGTGTTTGTAACAAAACAAAACCTGTAAAAATGAGTGTAACTGGCTGTTTGTTGGTCTCAGTGAATGCTTTTTATTTAGAGCTTCAGGCTGCTGCTGCCATGTTAAAGTACCACTTCATGGCATAGTTGTGGTAAAATAATTTCCACTTCTTAAAGCAGAGCTCTGGAAAAGTGAGCCATGATGGCATAATTCTTTCTTAAATCACTGTATTTTTAGCCCTGGTTTGTTCAGAGGTATTTTCTGCAGCTGGATTGTTGGATATTTATAGCTGATGCTGAACTGCTGCTAATCTGTTCTTTCATGAAACCAAACATTCTTCTGATGGTGGGTTAGTTGTAAAAAATGTGGAATTTCCCTTTTTGTCTGCAAAAAGCTGCATCCTCCTCAGAAGAAATTCAAATTCCAGGACTGCTTCAGCTTGAACAGAAACAAATCGTCGTGAGTCAAGAGGAAGAAAACGCCCAATGGATCCAAGACTGGGAGCTGCATGAGGTGAAGGAATAATAATAAATACAAGAATCATATGACGAGTTGCATGAAGACCAGCTGGTCCCTGATAACACAAATATGTGTCAATGTTGTTTGGAAAGTGAAAATCCACCCTCCTTTAGTTCCCCTTCGGGGGGTTCTGCTCAGCTCTCTGAAGGTCCTCCACAGCGTCTCAGTCAGATCCAGAATCTGGACTCTGACTGGACCATTGCAGCACTTTGGTTCTGTTCTTTTTGAGCTGTTCTGTTGTCCAAACCATCAGCCCTCCACCACCGTGCTGACAGCTGGGAGGAACTGTTTGCTGCAGTGCATTCTGGGTAAACATCTGTCCACTGGTCCGGTTCTGGTCTAGAAGTCTTGTGGTTCCTTCCAATGAAACTTTCCAAATCTCATTCAAGCTGCCATGTTTTTTTTTAGCAAGACAAGGTCATGAGCTTTGACCTCTGGCCTGCAGACTGAGGCCTGTAGAGTCACTGCATGGTCTAACCTTCAGGGTGACTCAGCTGTCTGAAATGTTTTCTTTGTGAATAATATTTCTCTCTGCAGAACAATGGACTCAAGGCTGTTTGTAAATGACCTTTGACCTGTCCAGATTGACCACCAGCAGCAGCTGCTTTTTTTTAGGTTATCGCTGATGTTTTTCCATCTTGCTGTTGTGTTAGCACATCTGTATGGTCCATATCTGATGTGGTCCCCCTGATGAAGAACAGTTGATCTGCAGCTCCTCATCCTGAACCTCTGAGGTCCAGTGGAAGCAGTAGGACTGGAACCAGTTTGACTCTGTGGAATCTGGTGTTTCTGTTCTCCAGAAGTTAAATTAGAACCTTTTCAGAACCTGATAAAGATCAGATCAGCTTGGACATCCTGATACAAAAAAAAAAAAAAAAAAAAAACCCAGAAAGCTTTACAGCAAATAATTAAAAAGGTTAAATGCTTTTGGTGCCTACTAATGATGTGAGCTGTGTAAATTCAGTGAGGTGGTCTCTCCTTAAAAAAAAAAAAACCTCAGACAAAATACTCATTTATTTATTTATTTACTGTATTTATTTGATGATTGTGTTTTTTTGTTTTTTGTTTGTTTGTTTAACAAATTGGTGTTTAAATGAATTCACAAAAATTCAGAGTTGTTTACCTTAAGAATAAAAAGTCAAAAGCTTTGCACGTGAATTCACAGTTTAGACGTTAATTGATGTGATATGAACCTTCATAAACGGATAAATCTGAACGTTTTGAGAGTCAAGGTCGTCTTCCCACCTCGGGTCATTTGAGCAGCTGATTCTTGAAGGGTTTTCCACCGTCTGATCCGGGAGGAAATCAAACGTCCTGTTCAGCAGGAACTGTCAATGCTGCCACTGATTCAGTTTGGAGAAAGGAGCGTGAGATAAAGCAAGCGTTATTTATCTTTGTTAAGGTAACGCTCGGTATCGAGCCTTGTTAATTAGAGCTTGGGAGCAAAAACCAATGACTGTGGGAAGCACAGCTTCCACAAATAGTTTCCAACCGATTGACCTGCGGTGAGCTGGGCCTCGGCTGCCCGCTCGGCACCGCTGGAGAGGATAAACGCTGCAGAAAGTAAGGGCTTGATAAACGCCAGTACAACAAGGATTGTAGTAAAACTGCTGAGCTCCTGATGGACTCCGAGACGTTCTAATATCTGAACGCACCTGGAACTTATTTAACCCGAAGAAGTAAAGATCTTTTCTTAAATCAACCTATTCTCAAAAAGTAAAAACTTTTGATATTTTTATTATTTGCTGCCATGAATGGACAGAATTGTCTTTGTTTGTTAGCAAAATATCTCATGAACCAGAGGATGGATGTTAATTAAACAATCAGGGTGTTGGGGTTTGGGGTGTTTTTTATTTTTGTAAATTCATGTTTTTCAGTTTGTAGTGTCCAAATGACTCCCTGTTTTCACTTATAGTTATTAGATGTTTAAATGTTGTATTTATAGTTGTAGTTCTGTTCGTCCCTTTCACCTGCGTCTCATGAGGGATCACCTGCTGTCACAGGCTTACTATTTGCTGTCAGACCATCATCTAAACTCAAGTCCCGGTTTGTATCCGGTCCCGTTTTTCAAGTAAACCTGCCTGTTGGGATTTTGTTTATTTTACTATCCAACAGTCTGGACACTCAGATGTGTTTTGATAGAAGAAAGTGAATTTCAGGTATTTTGTATGGGGTGCCGTTTGCAAAGTTACACAGTCAAAAATTAATAGCAATATTTTGATTTATTTAGCCTTTAATAAGAAAAACAGTTTTTTCCCTAATTTCAAAGTCATATTTTCATCATGTTATTCATACATTTTTAAATGTCATAGTTCCCAACTAAATATTTAATTTCCAAACTAAATATTTAGTTTACAAACTAAATACTTAACTTGCAAGTTACATTTAGTGAACTTAACATCTGGGTGTAAATGAAATATTTAATTTCCCAGCTAAATATTTATTTTCAAAACTAAACATTTAATTTCTAAGCTAAACATTTAATTTCCAAACTAAACATTTAATGTTCTAACTAAATATTTAACTCTGATCTAAATATTTAACTTGCAAGCTAAATATTTAGGTCTGAGCTCCTAAACATTGAGCTTGCAAGCTAAATATTTAGATCATAGTTAAATATTTAGTTAGAAAATTAAATGTTTAGTTTGAAATTTAATATTTAGCTTGGACAATAAATATTTAGTTTGGAAATTAAATGTTTTGTTTTGAAAATAAATATTCAACTTGGAAATTAAATGTTTATTATACACCTAAATATTTAGTTTTCTAACTAAGTATTTAATTAAATATTTAGTTGGGAGCTATAAATGTATGAATAACTTGGCGAAAATATGACTTTGAAAAACAAAACCTTTTTTTTCTTTTCTTATTAAAGGCTAAATAAACCAAAATATTGCTGTTAATTTTTGACTGTGTAACTTTACAAACGGCACCCCATATTTTTGTTGCTTTCAGACTCAGTTTTGTTGCCTGACCTTACGAACGTGAGGAAAAAGAAAAAACGACAAATTTTTAGTGTTGAAAAATAATTTCTGCTGGTTTTCAGAAGGATAAAATTCACGTTTCACATTTTTACAAAATGTACAGAGAATTAAAAGCCCAAGTTCTGGTCCAATTCAGTCCCAAACTGATTGTGTCGACTGCAGGAAACACTTTAGCTTTTGTTTTCTTGTAATTCTTTAACAAAAACCTGTTTTTATTGATTTATTTAAGGTTGTTTTGTTGGAGGTCATGGGGGCCCAGGCAGAGCTGGTCCCTGGAGTTGCTTCCGGCCCCGGAGCCCAGTTTTAGCCCATGTGTGGTCTGAACACTTGTTGGTGCTGAGAGGCCAATAAAAGGAAACATGATGCCTGGGATGAGTCTTCACAGAAACCAGTTCTAATAACTGGTGTTAGCGTGGAGAGACGGGCCGTGGGAGGCCGAGCAGAGCAAACTGGAATTCTCAGGAGCCGAACCGAGCAGGACGGCCTGCGTGGGCTGCCAGGGCATTATGGATCCAGGCTCTGATGGAGAAAATCAAAACACCTAGTTAGGCAAACTGCAGCTCCAAACACAAAGAAGAAGAGATTTACCATCACAGCTGGAGAAAATAAAGATAAACGTCTTCAGTTTGTTTAAAATCATAAAGCAGTGAGAACAGACAGTGGCCAGCAGGCGGGACGTTAATGCAGCGTTAACATAAGTCGTTTGTTTCTAACAGGACTAACTTCATGTTGATGAGCAGAACAGAGAAGCATAAATGTTTTCAGGAAGAGGAACCAGGATCAGGACCACAAGAACCAGAGCCTGGTTCCAGGTGTCTAAAATGAGCTTCCTGTGCGCGCGC
Organism: Nematolebias whitei; assembly: GCF_014905685.2. Classification (NCBI taxonomy): domain Eukaryota; kingdom Metazoa; phylum Chordata; class Actinopteri; order Cyprinodontiformes; family Rivulidae; genus Nematolebias; species Nematolebias whitei. Next base: position 14,004,575 of record NC_056499.1, on the reverse strand, counting down.
GTGTGTGTGTGGGGGGTGGGGTGGTGGTGGTGGTGGTGGGGTGGGTGGTCAGCCTAGGACGAGGAGTTCCTTCACCTGGGGGGAGCTGGAAGTAGAGCTGCTGCTCCTCTGCATTGAAAGGAGTCAGTAGAGGAGGTTCATCTGACGCCTCCTTTTGGAGGTTTTTCAGGCACGTCTCATTGGGAAGAGACTCCAGGTCAGATCGAGGACTCTGGAGGGATTATAGATCCTCTCTAGTCTGGGAACATCTCGGGTCCACCAGGAGTTGCTGGAGAGAGTCTTAGAAGAGAGGTAGGTCTGGCTTTGTCTCCTGGACCTGACCACAGATCAGAGGTAGAAGATGGAGATGGAAGCAGATAAAGGATCCCTCCCTGAAGGTGTCCAACAGGAAGTAAGATCCATGTTCCTCCTGCTGCTGATTGACTGTCTAAAATAAAACCCTCTAATGTTCTGACCCCAGAGGAACTGGAGCAGGGTGTTTCATGTAAAACCAAACTGGGTCTAAAATTTAAGATTTTACTAATTAAAAATGAATCTACAGCATGTCAGAATGTAATATTTCTGTAAAACTCATGTGTGATTACTGAGTCCCTGAGGCTCAATGGGATTAACCTGTATAAATAAAGATTGAATGAATGTGTCTGTCTGTACTATGTACTGTAATATGAACTGGTACTGACTGATAAATGACCCGTTGTTCTGTTTTGCACCAGACTCTGCTGGAGGCCTCATTCAGAACCACAGACCCGTTCTACAGTGACTCTGGACCGATGTGTGCAGAAGCATCCTTCTGCTTTTTATATTAAAAAAACGCCATAAAATAACTTAATTTATGACGTTCAATGATATCATTAAAAAAATTCCTACATTAGAAATGTGTTTAGTAGCGTGGCTAATATTGATCAAAATTGTCTTAAATGAACTAAATCATTTTGATCACAATCCAGATGTGTTTAGTCTCAGTCTGAACCCAAAGGTTCTGTGAAGGTTTGTTGAACAAGCATCATGAAGACCAAGGAACACAGTTGACTGCTGAGAGAAGTTTAAAGCATGTTTAGGTTATAAAATAATGTCCCAGGCTGCGAACGCAGAACATCAATTGTACATTGTCTGAAAATACAATGAGGAACTACAAACATGTCCGTTCACTTAAATTGACCAGTCAGAGACGAGAACAGCCTTAATCTGAGAAGCAGTCGCCAAGCCCCATAGGAACTCAGGAGGAGCTGCAGAGATCCAAACCTCAGGATAGTCCATTTGTCCACAGGACAACTGTTGGTCCACAAACCTGACTTGATGGAGGAGTGGTAGATCAACCTGAACACACCATCCCCTCTGTGAAGCATGGTAGTGGCAGCATCGTGCTGTGGGGAGACTTCTCATCACCAGAGATGGAACAAGAACAGATCTAAATTCAGGACAATCCTGGAAAAAAACCTGTTTGAATGCAGAAGACCTGACACAGAGCTCTACCTTCCAGCAGGACGGCGACCCAAAACATCTGGACTGAGCTACAATGGAACGGGTCGAAAGGTCCAGAGTCCAGAACCTGAGTCCAAATGTGGTACGACCTAAAACCTGCTGCTCACAGATGCTGTCCATCCAGTCGGATTGAGCTGCAGCTGGTTTACCCAGAAGAATACATCAAGTCCTTCCAAAATACTAAGTTTGTGGTGTGACAATATATATATATATATAGGTGTATAAATATACATACAGTACACATTGTGTGTAACTATACATTTATATGATGTGTATAAATATAAATACATTTCATGATGTATATAAATATACATGCAGTTGTAGCATATATGATGTAAATGCTAAAGATCTGGCAAAAATGGTGT
>NC_056499.1:13972826-13992728 GCF_014905685.2 Nematolebias whitei | reverse complement strand
GCATAAAACTGAGGAAATAAAAGCACCAAAATTGACTGGGTTACACCGTACACAATGTGTATATACATATAGATGGTGTTTGATGCTGTGAACAGATGATCGATCGGTCTGGACTTTGTGTTTTTTTCTGTAATTGAACTTGTGTGTTTTTCAGACGGGCGTGCCCCTCCACTGCTGCCCCCGTGTCTCCTCCAGCTTTGTTTCCATCCACCGCCACAGAAACACATCAATCACTCCTCGTGGCCAGACGCTTCAGTGGACACAGAATATTGATATTGCTTTCACGATGAGGGGCATGAACATGATCTCTGACACCTTTCAGCTTTGCCTTTTTAGCTGCTCCACCAAGAGCTGCTGAAGTGCTGATCCGCTGCTCGGGAGTTTATTTAAAGCCCACTTATATCTGATGTGCAGGAAATTGCAAGCTGTGGGCACTAAGAGCGAACATGGAACATCAAGACAATAAAAAATCTTCATTTATCTAGAGAAATTACATTTACTTTAAAAATAGCTGAAAACTGAACAACAGCTGAAATCTGCCAAAGAAGCTGAAGCTAGGATGTTAAAGCTTAACCAAGTAGCACGCCGAGAAATCTTTAAAAGGAGGGAAAGTTACTCTGCTAGCTAAAAGCGGCAAATGATTAGCTTATAGCTAAAGCCCTATTTGCACGGGATTAGTTTTACCTATGGATCACATGTTATTTGTATTAATTACAGAGATTGTCTGTCTGTGTTCAGTAGCTTTCAACACCAGAGGATCTGTGTTGTGAACCTGTACACTTCACACTGGTTTGTCGTCATACTTATTATCTGGATCATTTTTATGTCCGTATTTTTGATTTATTTCATTTTGTATATTGCTTCGTGTTGTCTGTTGTTCTGTCTGTACAGCACTTTGGTTGGCCTTGTAGCTGTTTTAAGTGCTCTATAAATAAAATGGTATGGCATGGTGTTGTTAATCCCGTGCAAATTGGCCATGTCAGTAATTTGTAAAGTAAAAATTCCCCCGCAAATTACCTATTGAATTTTGCTGAACTCCGAGGTTCTGTGATAATACTAATCCAATGCAAATAGTCTGTGATTTGGACAGAAATGTGCAGGATCCGATACGTAATTAGGCAGTTTTTGTTTCCTGGACACATTTTTATTTGCTTTTGGCAATGGAGGCTGCAATGGAGTGCATTAATAACCTTTTGTATCCCGGACCAGCATAAACCTATTAACCCGTAACGGTCACCAAAAAAAAAAAAAGGCAGAAGAGAATGAGTAAAATCAAACGGATGTTACGCAATATGCAGTGCATTAACATCATATCCAGAAGATGTCCGTAAATTTCAGCTAAATCTCAGGCTTTGGTTATCCCGTGCAAATGCGCCACATGAAAAGCAGACGCTGGGGAATAATTTATTTATTACATGTGGTCCCTAGGTAAAACTAAAACAGTGTGAATAGGGTTTAAGACTATGGAAAGCTAGTTTAAATTATCAAAATCGTAGCTAAAAGAGAAAGGTAGCAAAACAGTAGCTAAAACATTAAAAGTAGCAAAAGCATATATCATAGAGCCAATTTGCTGAAGCAGATTTAAACATAATTTTTGAATTGATGAGATTTTAACATAATTCTATGGGAAATTTATTGCAAATAAATTGAAATGTTTTGAAATACATCCCTCGATTATCGCGGTGGTTACGTTCTGCACACCCCAGCGACAGGTGAAAAACTGTGAAGTAGGAATGCTATATTTATTTTAGTATTTATATATATTTTAAGGAATTATAAACCCTTCCCATACTCTTGTAATGTTCTAAACTCTTAAACCTATGTAACAATATACATATACAGTATGCACTGTACAGTACTGCTAAGTTTTATATGGGTATACTCACCTGCTCTGCAGAAACTCGGTTCCGGTCGGGCTCAGTTCAGGTTCAACTACCCTGCTGCATGACAAAGCCCACTGCCTCATCCAGGTTGATGTGTGTGTGCTGCCAATTTAGGAAGGACATTCTGCACACAAAGCTGCCCAGGATAATCAACCACCTCAGCCCCGGTCGAGACCAGTAATGTGTGACCAGAACCAGGCCGAACCCCACCGCGGTCTGTTCCCTGCAGCCCTCAGGATCCGGGTCACACTGAGTCCAGATCAACTACAGCCCAGATACTCACCAGTGAAGACACAACTTGAAAGATGAGTTCAGCTTCAGGATTATTTGTGATTTCCTGCCAGTTCTGTGAACTTATTGCTGTAGAAAGATCCTCCCTCCCTTGCCCCATTTCGGCAGAAAGCAGAGGCTGGAAGCCCTGTTGGCTTCTGGGTAGTCTAGTTTTTTTTGACTGGCGTTAAAGTATAGGCTCATTGAAAGAAAACTACAAAATGGCGGTGCCTGTCTGAAGTTTTTTTTTTTATTAATTGTTTATCCCGTACCATCCCAATCATGTGAGTAATATTAAAGTTGACAGTTGTGTGTCGTGTACAATCGTACGTTGAAAAAACATGAAAGAGCGAGTCCGTGAAAGTCGAACCCCAAAGTAGCGAGGGACTACTGTATTTAAAGTTTTAAAACCCAAAAGTCGCAGCGCCAATCGCCTGAATGAGCCAGCGTGCTGAGTCAGCATGCAGTAAATGGTTTCATATTTGTGTTTACTGGATAAAACCTGGACAGCAGAGGCGGTTTCTATTCCTTTCATCCATGTGAGGTTTGAGTGTCAAGCATGTATTTTTGCACTCATCCAAATGTTACGTTTCACAATTAGCTGATGGAGGAAACTTCTCCCTGCAGACGGCTTCTCGTTACCTGCTCTGAATACCCACCATCACCTGGACTGGAAGTGTTGCTGTCACCATAAATAACGTCAAAACTCCTCGCAGCACATCCTAATTTTACACGTCAGCCTCCGGATGTTGTGCAACCCTCCATGCATGCAGATTTACTGCTTTATTTATCATTTGAGATCAGCGCTCCTTATGTTCGAGCAAAGAAAACGTTCTTTTCTTTGTGAGCGTCCACAGCAGGGCAGAGAACAACATAAATAAAAGCAACAGATACATTTGTCACACAGGACAGGGCCCACTGTGCTGAGAAATGAGGAAAAAGTACTGAATTATTTCAGCATTTTCTCTAAAAAACAAAACCCCTTTGAAATAAACTATTCCAGGGCACATGATTACTCCAGATAAATGCAACTAATGACCTCAGACTGAGAAATGTTGTATTTATTTGCACAATTTTTTTTACAATGAACCAAACAATCTGTTATGCAAATGCAGAAAATCACACATAAGCAAACAATGGGATGACTGCTGGTTTAAAAGTCAACTATTTCCTGTGTTAAAATGCTTTAAAATGTGCAAAGTACATTTATTTTTGTTTAGCAAACAAAATGGATCCTGGCCAAAGAATCTGGTATCTTCCACCCTGAAATAAACAGATGTATGCCACATTTCTCTGGAGAAAGTGCAGCTTTTGCCAAAGAAATCACTTCTTCTCTGCATTCATTTTCAGCCATCTTTAGGAGACGTGCATTTTTATTTTTATTTTTTCTATTGACAGCAGCAGTCAAAAGTTTGGACACCTACCCGTTCATTTTAAATGAGTAGGTGCGCCCAAACTTGACTAAACATGTCAGTAGCTGGTGTGTATTTCGTTTGTTCCCCCGTGTGGTGCTCCAACACAATCTTCTGCATCTGATGGAAAACAAAGTTTTCCCTCCAGGGTGTCTGGAGCTAATCCCATCTCGGGGAGAGGAAAATCATAATGGCAGCTTTTAACGGCTCAAATCAAGAAAACATACTTGTGCTTTTTAAGGCTTGTTTTGTTCTACATACTAAAGTTTAAAGTGGGATGTCATGAAAACTGTTTGTACTCACATTATGCATTAAGACGACCCTCAGATACTGCAACAATAAACTATAGCTCAATATCTGTAAAAATGACTCCTCTTTCCTCCTAAGTGCTGTCTGGGTGTTTTGGGTCCTTGTCCTGCTAGAAGACTTGTCTTCATGGTTTTTGTTGAGGGAAGAAGTTGCATACTCAAGATTATACAACATATTGCCTTGTAGTTTTCAGCTCGATGATGGTAAATTGTCATGTGCCTTCAGCAGAAAACATGAGAAATCATGAGATTTACAGTTCAATTGGATTCAGTTTTTTTTTTTTTTCATTCAACCTTTATTTATACAGGTTAATCCCATTGAGCCCCGGGGACTCATTTACAAGAGACACCTGATTTTAACAAAAGTGATGACAACAGTGGACAACAAAGACAATAATAGACAATCATAAAGGATGCGTACAAATTGAGAATTTTTATTTTATTTTATTATTTTAACAAGTGAAAAAATGGTATTTAAAAGGAAAAGCAACAACAAAAAAAAACAGTTAAGTTGTACGGCGATGTAGAACAAAACAGGAACATGTCTGCATTGGTTTTTCCAAGGAACTTAGCAGATGTTTGAAGCAGTGGTGTAGTCTACGCGATATGCGGGTATACAAAGTATACCCAGAAAAGCCCAAGACTTTCAGTATACCCACTTAAAAGTGCCCAATGATACATGAGATATGATTAGGCACGTGTCATTGATACGTTAAATGGCAGTTAAACGCTTCCGTAACAATCTATTGTATACAGCGCTTGTTTATTACATTTGCTTATCCAGCAAATTATTGTATAATTAATACAAAGCCAACTGTTGTACAAAGTTTGTTGTACATTTATTCAAATATAAGCATCAGATACATTTGGAAATGTTGAGATTACGTTGTACTAACTAATGTACTTTGGTTTCCAAGCACAGTATATGGACCGACTGCAGTAAAGTTAGTTTTACATTGGGCGTTGGACATTGGTGCTCCTTGGCTTCAGCGGTGTCCAACGTCCAACATAAAACTAACTTCACCACGGTATACCCACTACAAAAATGTAGACTGCACCACTGGTTTTGAAGCCACTTAGAGAGGTCAAGGTTGAGAGCTTCAGATCTTTTTGCAAGATATTCCAGGAAACAGGAATGGAGTAGGAGAATGCCTATTTGCCAAGTTCAGTCCTCACTGAGGGAACACTGCAGGTAATAATGTCCTGAGAGCGCACGCTGTAGCTGCACTCACGCAGAGACATGTAAGAGGTGATGTATGAAGGCAGCAGACCAAGAAGTGATTTAAAGATGAAAATGTACCAGTGAGAGAGTCTGAAGTTAATGATGACCAGTTAACCAGTGAATACAGGGTGCAATGGTGGGTATGGTACAGCCAGTTATGAATCATAGTGCACCATGATAGACAGCATCCAACATCTGCAGGGTGCTTGTAGGAACATTCATGTAAATAATGTCACAGTAGTCAATGGAGGGAAGGAAAGGAGGGAAGTTATTTAACACCGCACAACAAAAGAAGTCAATTCATGTCAGATCCCACATCCAAGCTCCCATTCTGAGCAGCGTCGAGGTGACAGCGAAAATAAATATCTCCTCTTTAACAAGGAGAAACCTCCAGCAGAACCAAAACCAGAACCAGGGCGAGCGACCATCTGTCTCGATTGGCTGAGGATTGAGAGGACATGAAAGAAACTCAGACAAACAGGAAGTGGTCCAAGTGGAGTTTCTTTGGTTCAGGTGTGGTTTTAGTGTCATGAATGGTTGGTATTTAAAAAAATATTAATGAAATGTTACATATTATGAATTTTGAATCTGAATAGTTACTTAAAGTGAGCAGAGGTGTAAGGAGGAGTTTACTGTTCAATCTGTAAGTTTCCTGCAGGTGTTCCTGTTGAACCGGAGACAGCCAAGAAAGGAAGTCCTTCTGTTGGACAGTCCTGACTGATGGAGTGAGACTTCATCCTCGCTCGCTCTGAAAAAGCGGGGTGATTTTTGAGGGAATGAAAAATGAAGGGCTGGAGACAGTTAAGACCTGCACAACTGTTGGTGGTCACAGCCGAGTGCACACATCCCCCTGCTGCCGAGCCCGACCTGTGCGTGTGTGTGAACACACACCGTCAGATCCGTCTGTCCTGCAAACGCAGACAGCTGTGCATGCTCAGCCAACAAGACTTAAACAGAGAGCTTTCCTGCACACAAACACGCTTATAGACATATGCAAGGCTGCCACCTGGGACGCAGATTTGACAGACACATCCGGAGGGTCACTGGTGGCACAGGTGCTTCCTGCAGCTGAAGCAGTAAAAACTCCTCCTCGCCTTTCTCCGACTGGGCCCAGACTGCACTAACTGGTGTGTTTGTGTTGACAGAGATTCCTTTTCATCGCATCAATGAACAAACTCATCCCCATATTATGTTGCTGTTTGCTTATAGCCATAAAAAAACAGCCGATGGTTCCATCTGCATGCACAGAGAGGGACATCAGGGACGAGGCATGAGATGCTGATACGGGTCAAGGCTGTGTCACAAGAAGAAGGAGCTCTAAAGGTCTTTCCACAGAATTTATTAGCATAACAATCACTACACTAATGTGAGTTTGTCAGATTCCAGGGTTCAGGGAGCATAAATATGAAACAGCGCATTAATAAAGCAATATGCAGATTAGTAAATGGTATAATGGGAAGTGGAAGGTAAAGAAAAAGTTTTTTCAAAACCCCAAATTTAAAAAAAAACATGAAATTAAATAAAAAATACATTTTTAAAATGTTCTTTGAGGCTGTACATTTAAAAGGTCTGGATCAGAACCAGGAGTAACTGATGTGAATTATCAGCAGGCCAGTCAGAGACTATTAGAAGTAAAGATGGGCACAGGTTCAGCAGTCTGACTAAAACTAGAGGAACAATTTTAGAATAAAGTTCCTGAATAAAGACTTTAATCTCCATCATCTCCAGTTCATGATCTGAGCCACAGATTAGAAGAATCTGTAGAAATCTGAGCTCAAAAGATGAGGCCCTCAGGGGTCACTGCATTAAAACCAGGTCTGGTTCTGTTCTGGACCTCGCTGTATTAAAACCAAGTCTGGTTCTGGTTCTGCTCACAGATGTGAACACCATGCAGAACTGCTGCCATCTTCTCTGGACCAGCGCTTATTTCAAATGGACTAAGGTGAAGTCCAGAACTGTTCTGATGTTATACAGGTCCAAATCTGAAGTTCTGTTTGGAAACCACGGATGCCACATCCTCTAGACTAAAGAGGAGAGGGACCATTCAGCCTGATATCTGCTCACAGGTCTAAAACCTGCCTCTCTGAGAGTATGGTGGTGCATCAGTACCTCTGGTATGATCAGCTGACACATCTGGAAAGACACCATCAATGCAGAAAAGTATCTACAGGTTTTAAAACATCTGCTCCCATCCAGTTGAGAAGATCCAGGACTGAAGGACAGATAGTCCTCCTTTAGACCAGAATGGGACAAAGCTTCCAATAACTGGTCTCCTCAGGTCCTCCAAGACCTCCAACAGTAGGTCTTCTCGGGTCCTGGACCTTCACCGACTGCTGATGGGAGTCTTCTCAGCGGAAACATGGAGTTGGAACAACTTTACACAGATGTGTTGCTGACAGAAAATTGAAAATGATCCAAGTTATTTCCTAAAAAAAAATGGTTAAATGTTTAAATTTTAACATTTGATGTTTGTTCTTGTGTGAATAACATTTAGTTTTATATTTGATAATTATTGCATTTTGTGTTAGTCGACATTTTGCACAGCCTTTTTGGAATCAGGGACACACTTTACATGGAATAGTTAAGCTGAAAACTTTATTTCAAAATTTATAACTGTTTAATGTTTGTCAGGGGCTCATAAAAAAGTATAATATCCAACATTATGCTAAAAGTGAAAAATAAATAGTCCCTCCCGTACCCTGAAGAGTGATTCCCACCCTGTAGCACTGTACATTACTGCTGATGAGTTCTCCGCTGCAGCAGAAGACACATCGTCCCAGCAAGACACTGTCTCACCATGTGATCAATATCTATCTCTGTCTCCTGGTTAAATGAAAAAAAGACAATCTTGCGCTAATGTATCTGCTTTATTACTCATATTTATCACCATGTGAGATGAGCGAGAAGCAGAGGGAGGGGGCAGCAGCCTGGTGTGTTGAAGCTGAACTTAGTGAGTCACACAAAACAGCCTGTCAGCCACAAACAGGGAGACCCAGCCTTCTACTGCCGTATGTGGACGCACGGTTCTCGCAGGAATTTGGTGAAATCACCAGATTTCCAGCTCCTCTGCCTCGTATCTGCATCCTTCAGGAGTTTCCCCTGCAGCTTCTCCTGATTGCTGCTCTAATTTTTGATGAATCTGGCAATGGCGGGCGTGGAATTTATGGAGGAAGTGGCCTTTGCAGGCGGTCAGGCGGGCGGAGTCGTATGTTGCAAAGACGAGATAAATCTGCTTTTGTCTGAAATAAAGACGAATCTTGAGGCGGTGCAGGGGGGGCTGGAGGGAACAAGAAACAGAAGAAAAGGAAAACGCACTCTTTTCCTCATTGCCTTCTTAAAAAGGCAGGTATTAAAGCAACACCTGCGGTTTGAGCAATGAGAAATCCAGAGCTTTCCCTCCTCTTCATCTGTGCTCCCTCATCCTCCTCCCCTGCTGTTGCAGCCCTCAGGCCCGGGGCGTAATCTCTTCCCCAGACAAAAAAAAAAAAAACTAAAGAAAGAGATGCTGACATGTAATAAAGCAGGACTGATTATTTCTGGGGCTGCCATTGGAGCACGGCTTTTATACTTTTTTCCATCTGCTTTTCAGTAGCAGGAGGGTAAGAGAGCAGCTCAGTCCATCGACGAGATTACTTCGTAAGAGACGATTGTTAATGAAGTGATGACAGGCTGGGTGAAGGGCCAAGAAGACTTACTGTTTGGGAGAGGACAGAAGGAGAAGGCAAAGCTGGACCTGAAAAGGCAGGACTGGGGTGTGCATGTGAGTGTGTCTGGCCATCATTAGCCTCTGAGCTGCACCGTGCACCATCACCAGGGGAACAGATAGCTTTTAGCAAGAAAACTACTCAGCTCCCCTCCTTCGTCCACTCCTCTGGTTTTATCTCTCCCTCTCTGAACCGTTTTGTTTTCCTTCGGTGCCCGAGTGGCACTTCCTCTCAGCTTCAGACAGAAATAAATTCATTTATTCTCTGTTCTCCTGCTGCTGCAGCTGCGGACATGTAAACCTTTTTCTATTCAAAGCGGTGAGTGCTGTCATGGAAAAATATTACCTTTGCTTCCGTGCACCCCCCACCCTCTTCCACACAGGCAGGCAGAGTTGTATTTTCAAGACTGCGGATGAAAAACAGGGATCATTAAAAAACTTATCAGCTTTGTTTTCTGTTGTTTACTCCTGGATGAAAATATGAGTCAGATGACAGACCCTGGGGCAGGCTGGGGGTGGGGGTTGTTAGTGAACAGTCTGACACAAGGGGTGAAAGAGACTTTTAGATAAAGAAAGGTAGCCTTGCCTGTCGTCCGCCACCTTTTTTATGCCAAAGTGGTTTATGCAAGGATGGAGAAGTTCTGAAGGACCTGAGGAGACCAGTTGATGGGTGGTTTAAAATATGTAAATGTTGTCCCATTTTGGTCTAATGGAGGACTTTAGTTGTTCAACAGTCCTGGATCATCTTTGTTGTATGAGAGCAGATGTGCTAAAATCTATAGATAATTTTATTAATTGTTGGAGTCTTTCCAGATGTGTAAGTTGCCCATGTCAGAAGCAAAAATGCACCCCAATAACATCTGAGAGGCCAGGTATTCACCTGTGAGTTGATAACATGCAGAATGGTTCATTCTCTTTTTAATACATAAGACAGGGTGTCCATGGCTTTCCATGATTTGTGGAACATTTATAAACGGAACAATTTTTATTTATCACCAAAGTCAAGAAGGTAAAAATGCTTTGGACTGACAAACCTCATAAACCAAACGGTTATCGTTTGGAATCAGGCAAATTAGAGATGGCTGCCAAAGTTAATAACCTTAGCAGTCCATAAAACAGTTACAGCTCCTCCCCTTCTCATCAGGAGCTGATTTTATTTTCTCACATTGGCATAAAAGGCGACGAGTGATAGGCAAGGCTACTCTTCATCTGATCTGCTCCTGAAAAACTGTCTTTCACCTGCTGTGTTAGACAGCTGATCAACACCCCCTCCACCCCCCATCATGTGTGTCCTTGTGTTTCATGTCCATTTCATATTCTAAATCCACAGACACATGAAGTTTTATCTGACCCTCTCTGTACTTCTCCATCAGCATTCTCAAAGCAAAGATGGCCTCTGTGGTGCTCTTTCTTGGCATGAAACCATAATGCTGCTCACAAATTGTCACCTCTCGTCTAAGTCTTGCTTCTACAACTCTCTCCCAGATCTTCATTGTGTGACTCATCAACTTAATTCCTCTGTAGTTGCTACATTTCTGTACATCCCCCTTGTTCTAAAAAATGGACACCAGCACACTTCTTCTCCATTCCTCAGGCATTTTCTCGCCCTCAAATATACCATTGAATATTTGAGTCAAAAACCTCACTGCCATCTCTTCAAGACATTTCCAAACCTCCACTGGTATGTCATCAGGTCCTACTGCCTTCCCCTTTGTCATTCTTTTCAGAGCTTTCCAGACTTCACCCTCACTAATTTTCCCACTTCCTGGTCCACAGTTTCTATGACCTCTACTCATTTTCTCTTTCATTAGCTCCTCAAAGTATTCCTTCTATCTTCCCATCACACTCTCCTCACTTGTTAGAACATTACCATTCCTATCTTTAACAAGTCTAACCTGCTGCACATCCTTTCCAGCCTGATCCCTCAGTCTCGCCAATCGGTAGAAGTCCTTCTCGCCCTCTTTAGTGTCCAGCCTCCCATACAGCTCATCATACGCCTTCTGTTTTGGCTTTTTTACCTCCCTCTTTGGTCTACATTGCATCTCCTTGTATTCCTGTCTCCTCTCTTTAGTCCTCTCACTGTCATATTTCTTCTTGGCTAACCTCTTTCTTTGAATAGCTTCCTGCACTTCACTATTCCACCACCAGGTTTCTTTATCATCTATTCTCTGTCCAGATGACACACCACCTTCATACCTGTCTATCTAATTACTGTTGTTGTAGTATCCCAGCCATTTGGAAGCTCTTTCTTACCACCCAGAGCCTTTAGCTTCAAGGTTCAAGGTTCTTTATTGTCATTTGCATCACATGTGGCACATGAGGTGGAACAAAATCATGTACACAGGCTCCCAATTACATCCAACAACAGCAAAAATATACATTGTAAAAGAAACAGTAATAAGGATGTGAGATATAAACTAAGAAATACGCTGAACTAAGAATGTGCTAAACACTAATAGTGCAAAACAACAGCAGCATGAACATGAATCTGTGTGAGTAGATGAGTACGAATTAACACAGCAACATGAAATAAATCAGCAGCATGAGATCAGCAGTATGGATAGTCAGCAGCACATATCAACAATGAAGCGGCATTACAGTGATTTTTTTTCACAGTGATTATCCTGGTTAGAGATTCTTGAGTGGTTCTGCACTTAATGCTCCGCAACCTTCTGCCTGAGGGGAGCGGGACAAAAAGTGTGTGTGCTGGGTGAGTGGGGTCCTTCACGATGCAGGTGGCCCTCTTCCTGCATCTGGAGGTGTAGTTGTCTGTGGTGGTGGGGAGGCTGACTCCAACAATCTTTAACAGCTCCTCTCTTAATTTCTCACAGCATTCTTCCTCCTTCAGGTTCCACCATTTGATCTTCTTCTCTGATTTTACTCTTTTTCTCTTCTTCGCAACAACAGTCATTCTACAGACAACTATTTCATGCAGTCTGACCACGCTCTCCCCTGCCACAACCTTAGAGTCCCCAGTCTTCCTCAGCTTTCCTCTTCTACACAGAATGCAGTCGATCTGTGTATACCTTCCTCCACTCTAATATGTCACTCTATGTTCCTCCCTCTTTTGGAAATCAGTGTTGACTACAGCTATTTCTGTTTTCTTGGCAAAATTGATCACCACCTGCCCTTCCTGGTTTCTTTCCTTGACTGCAAACCTACCCATCACTTCCTCATCCCCTCTGTTTCCTGCACCAACATGTCCTTTCAGGTCTGCGCCGATCACCACTCTCTTTCTTCCTTGGGAATATCACTCTATCATCTCTATCACTTCATTCAGATCCTTCCAAAGTGTATCTTCCTCCTCCACATCACATCCAACCTGTTGAGCATAACCACTGACAACATTTAGCATCAGACCTTCTACTTCTGCCTTCAGATACGTCACCCTATCTGACACTCTTTTCACCTCTACTACATTCTTTGTCAACTCCTCCTTCATGACCACCTCTGCTCCATTTCTCTTTCTATCCACACCAAGTTAAAACAGTTTGAACCCTGCTGCAATGCTGCGAGCCTTGCTGCTCTTCCACTTGGTCTCTTGGACACATGAAACATTTACCTTCCTTCTCTGCATCAAGTCAGCCAGCTCTCTACTTTTGCCTGTCAATGTTCCCACATTTAGAGTTTCAACCCTCAGTCCTACATTCTTGACTTTCCTCTTCTCTCTGTCTCTTGACACCTTTCCCTCCTTATGGTCTTTGACTAACAGCAGCACAATTTCCATCGGCACCCTGTTTGTCAACAGCACCAGTGACCGTCGTTGATAACCCGGGCCTCGACCGATCCGATATGGTGTCGCTTAGATGAACGCTCTTGTTAGTTTTGGCAAAAGTGTTTTACGTCAGATGCCCTTCCTGACACAACCCTCACCATCTACTCGGGCATGGGACCAGCACAAGAGATACACTGGCTTGTGTTCCTTAGTGGCTGGTCTATCTGAATCACTTTTATTTACATCCTGGAGTAAACAAAAAAGAAGAGTGTTCTGTCTGTATATGTTCTTAAATGTGTATCTTTCATTATCCCAAAAACTGGTTGTATGAGTCAGTACGAGGAGGTATGAGGAGGTCTGAGATGGAACGAGGAGCTGTGAGAAGGTTTATGCCTCAAGTGTTTCTTTCTGTTGTTGGAAAATGACTACCTAGAGTCTGCTGTTTCCTCCTCCGTTAGCCAATAAATGTAGTGAGAAGCAAACGTTTTGTGGAGAAGGCATGGCCTCCTGCGGCGCCAGATTACAGCTCATTAGCAGCAGCGTCAGTGGCAGCCCACACTCTGACACCCCTCGGATTCTCTCATTGTTTCCTGGTTTTGTGGAGCGGCGTGCCGCGGTGACAGAAATAGTGGAGGTGGCGATGATGAGGGCTCTGAGGGTGAACTGAAGACAAAGACGGTGAGGCATTTCACAGTTTGTCAGCTGTTGATGAACATGTGACTTTCAGAAGTGGAATGACTTCAAAATAACGAAGAAAAAAACCCTCAAAGGGCAGATAGTCTGGCTGTTTACTCAGATTATATTTGTGTTTAGGTGGGACTAAGACGTGAAACTCTCTTATTGCTGTTGAGTTTTAAGGCTCTGATAAATGAACCGTTCAGCTCCTGTGCATCTGCTCACACTGAGCAGATGTGAAACCAACACATGAAGATGGTTTCTCTCTGTCAGCTGTGCTAAATGTCTCTGAATGGCTTTGTGTTTGTGAATAAATCTTTATTATCTGGTTTCTCTTCCTTCCTGTTATAAATCCAACAAAACTTCAGCTCATCTTTATATTATAATGAAAAGTTTAGGCAAAGATGCAAAATGTAAACAGAAACTAAAGCCCACACACTGCACCTCCAAAGGCAGACTTAAGAAAGCCCCCCTCAGAATAAAGCTTGTGTGTCTGTTGCTGCTGATTTAATTCAGTCTATTGTTGAAGAAAAACAGAAGAGATCTTGGAATCGCCGGGAGAACAACTTCGATGGGCTTTCTTCATAAAGGAGCACAAAAATGCAAAACAAACCCATGAAGTGACCTCTGAAGGGCTTCTCCATCTACTGCAGCTCCTCAAGGGTCTGATTCTCCTCCTCCCTCTTGGATGATTTGCACCCCACACCCCTCCTTGGACCACTGAGGGCTCATCAGACTGAGCAGGCCAGGATGATAACAGTCCTGGGGGCAGCGGGGAACAATAAAAACAGACAGTTATGTCTTTTTGGACGCCCACAAACACAGCGCTGCCTCAAGCTGCTCTCTCTCCACCATCCCTAGCGTGACCTTTGACCCCAGAATGGCAGCCTGTCCACAAAACACTGGAGCATGAAGCATGCAATGACGGAAGCGCTGAGATTCAAAGAGTCAGTGGACATTCAACCCAAATATGCCCTGATTACAGTTTCCTGCCTTGGACTGTTTGAAATATGAAAATGCACAGAAGCCTGCAGGACGCTAAAGTATTTACTCTTGTGTGCATGTGTCTGTCTTCTTTTTCTTTTGGCTTTTCCCTCTTCAGGGGTCTCCACAACAAGTCATCCTCTTCCATCTCACTCTGTCCTCTGCATCCTCTGTCCTTACTCCAACTATCTCCATGTCTCTAACTGCATCCATATATCTCCTCTTTGTCCTTGTCCTGACAGCTGCATTTCTAAAATCCTTCTACCAATATACTCACTGCCCCTCACCTGGACATGTCCAAACCTTCTCAGTCTGGCCTCTCTAACTTTATCTCCCAGTTGTTCAACCTGTGCTATACCTCTGATGATCTAATCTTATCCATCATTGTCACTGCTAAGCAGAACCTCAATATCTTTGTGTGCATGTGTCTGTCTCTTCGTAAAGTGTCTCTTGAAACAGAAGACAACTTTGAAGAAAACTCCCAGAGTAATCACTGCACGTAGATTTGTAGCTGCGTTTAGTCACCTTTATCAAAGATGGCCACCGCAGTTAAGCAACTGTCATAAACACAAACATGTCTCCAAATGTCAGTTTTACAGAGACTGACCTAAAACTTGCTGTGGTAGTAGCTGAGAGTCATCCCAATCACATCATCTGAGAACATTGAGAAGATGCATTAACTCATTTACAAGATTTGACTAAAGTGCACATTACGTCATCCTTTCTCCTAAGTTCATGCTCAGTAATCATCCTGTCATCTGTTCATCCTTTCTCATCTTAAGATGATCTTAGTTTACCCTGGTATGAAAGGCAACGGGTGACATGCAGTCCTTCAAGGAATGCTGAACTTTTAATTAATATGGACGATTTATATGAACTTATAGAAGAAGCTGGGTCATGTGTGTGTGACAAAAAGCCCAGATAAATCTGTCAAATGTTCTGATTCAGTTTCTCTGTGTGTTCACATCCAACCAGAGATTTAAAATATGCTCTGTGGGACGCCCTCACATTTTCTTCCTCCTCAGATTTGCTTCTTCTCTGTCTTTTAGCTTACAACCACAGTGCAGCTACAGCTAACAAGCTTAAATAAATCAAAATAAATAAATAAACAAACAAATAAATAAATAATATAAATAAATAGTTAGGTCCCTGTTAGGTCCCTGTATGACCGGTGTCAGAGCATGGTCCGCATCGCCGGCAGTAAGTCAGGCTTGTTCCCGGTGAGAGTTGGACTCTGCCAAGGTTGTCCTTTGTCACCGATTCTGTTCATAACTTTTATGGACAGAATTTCTAGGTGCAGCCAAGGTGTTGAGGGGATCTGTTTTGGTGGCCTTAGGATTGCGTCTCTGTTTTTTGCAGATGATGTGGTCTTATTGGCTTCATCAGATCGTGATCTACAGCTTTTACTGGAGCGGTTCGCAGCCGAATGCAACACGGCCGGGATGAAGATCAGTTCCTCCAAATCCGAGGCCATGGTCTTGAGCCGGAAAAGGGTAGAGTGCCCTCTCCGGGTCAGGGAGGAGGTCCTACCCTCATCTATGGTCACGAGCTTTGGGTTGTGACCGAAAGAATGAGATCTCAGATGCAAGCGGCCGAAATGAGTTTTCTCCGCAGGGTGTCTGGGCTCTCCCTTAGAGATAGGGTGAGAAGCTCGATCATCCGGGAGGGACTCAGAGTAGAGCCGCTGCTTCTCCACGTCGAGAGGAGCCAGTTGAGGTGGCTTGGGCATCTGTTTAGGATGCCTTCTGGACGTCTCCCTGGTGAGGTGTTCCAGACACGTCCCACCGGAAGGAGGCCCAGAGGAAGACCCAGGACACGCTGGAGGGACTATATTTCTCGGCTGGCCTGGGAATGCCTCGGGATTCCCCCGGAAGAGCTGGCCCAAGTGGCTGGGGAGAGGGAAGTCTGGGCCTCCCTACTTAGGCTGCTACCCCCGCGACCCGACCCCGGATAAGCGAAAGAAAATGGATGGATGGATGGAAATAAATAAATAATCAGGTCCTGAAGACAAAGCTTCAGTTAACAGACAAGTGTTGCCATTAAACTGCATAGACAGCACTGCTTTCATTTCTAGTCATTTAAATAGAGAAACATGTTGTTTTCCATGTCTTAACAGGCATCTTATTATTTTCATCAACTTCATTGCTGTTTAATACTTTACACTAAAATGAGCATCTCTGCCATGTGATGTATAGCTTTTATTGGTGTTTGGAGTTACCGTGGCGATGTAAATTGACAACAACCAAACCCAAAATGGTAGAATAAAGACTATTTGAAATCTTTTTCAAACTATTTTCAAATATCAATGACTGCAGGGCAGATTCTAACGAAACACAGGAGGTGCCTCTGATTACTTTTTATGGGTCAACTTGATTCAATATGGCTGCCACAGCTACCTTGGCAAACCCAACATTGCTCTAGCTCATCCATTTTTTAGAAACACTGAACTAAAATATGGCGTGACTGTAGCTGACAGTGATCCTTAACACATATTTTGACTGCTAAGAAATTCAAGCTGGCCACCACAGTTTAACTCTACAAATGAAAACAATCCCTATTATTCAGGCAATTTAACAGTTTGCTAACTTCTCTGTTTTAAATCAAGGTCACCACATATACCTTTAAAGATGCAGATACCTGAGGCCCTGTTTACACCCAAACAATCTCTGGAAATGTTGACAATTTTTTTCTTGTTTGAGGAAAAGTTACATACGTAGTAAGGCTGCGTTCATTGAATCCGCTGCCGTTTTCATGCCAGGTCACTAGGTGGCCATGTCATGTTTGTAGTTTAATAACATCCATGCAGACGTTTCAGTCTCAGCATGAAAACAGGTATATGAACGTTGGTTTGGACCCAGGTTGAGGTTGCATCGCTCCTACATGATGAAGGAAGGTGAGCAGGACAAACAGCACTCTGCTCTCTGCCATTGCTATGGTTGTTCATTTACAGAAAACCTACTTGTGCAGCCATCTGTTGCGTCCACCAATTTCCCGCAGGCGTCTAAAAACCTCCACTCTGAGAGCATCAGAGTCAGAGAAAACAACAGCTGTTGTGGACACGAATGGCTGAAACAGCAGAAACGCTACAGTTTCACTCAGATCTTTGTTGCGTAAACTGGACCTTTGTGCAATTTAGAAACATTGAGCTACAATTAGTATGGTAGTAGCCAACAGTAATATCAACAGCTACTCTGAGAGCAAACAGATCACTAAGTTTTTGGTCAAATATATAAGATGGCTGCTATAGCTACTCTGGTTAACACAACACTGGTATAATTCAGTCCATTTTTGAGCTACAGAACTAAACCTTTGTTTGGTAGTAGCTGAGAGTTCTACACAACACATGGTCTGATTGCCATCAGTCCTTTGTTTAAAACTTTGCCACATTGCAGACAATGTCTGTTAGCAAAATATCTTGTGATCCACTGGGCAGACTGTGATAATCTAAATTGGTTGGTCTTGAAAATCAAACTGAAGTTGGCCGCCTGCGATAAATGCACCAAGAGGCAGATAACCTCAAACTGTCTCCGGTTTGGAGACGTTGTAACCATGGAAACGTTCTGCGCTGGTCTCTGGTTCCACCATGACCCGTCCTCCATCTGTGAGGTCCTCCATCCCGCATGCCCGGGACATTTACTCTGGCACATCTCCCATCTGAACAACGCCGTCTTCATTTGTCAAACTTGTCTATCCGTCTCCACGTCCTGCATCTGGGACCGATGCTTCGGTGTGAAAGGTCTCGTGCATTTCGGTGCACACCATGTGTGGTTGATAGAGACGGATGCTTTGTGCATCTGAGCATTCAGAGAAAGTGAGAGTGTGTGACAGACAGTCAATCAGTCTGTGATGAAAGCTAATCCCACCGTCAATGTGTCAATTAGTTATTTTCTGTGGAGAAAACAGCCCGTTCTTCAGCTAAATGATCCACACTTTCCTGCTTTTTATCACTCCCATTCTTCATGTCTGTTTATCTGAGTGTTTTCCTCTCAACCCTCACTCTGAGTGTCTATCTGCTCTGGCTCTTTATCTTTTCTTATTTCTCCTCTTCCTCCCCTCATGGAGAGGGAGGTGAAGATGAAGGCAGATTAATGTGCATAAATAAAGCCAGTGAGCAACGGGAGCAGATTATTTAAACTGACTCGTGTGGAGAACAAACATGGATCTTAAAACCATCAGAGGCTTCTTGTAAGACAGCAATCTGCATCCTTTATGTCTGAAGAGTCATTTTGTCTCCTTCTTTCATTAAATACAACTAATCAGAGACATAAAGCATACGGGGAAATGTAAATAAAGATAGCACAACTCACACAAATACTACATATAATAACTACTGCACGTTATATTATAAAATTAAAAATCTGTTGGCATTTATCAGCAGCTTCATGTTAGGTTAAAAAAGACCAAACATTTAAACCCTGAGCTCTTCAGGCTCCTGGGGCTTTAGTTTAGAAAGTTTAGTAAAAATATATTATTATAAATATCCCTTTGAAATAATAAAACACCTACTTTCATCCTGATAAATTATTAAAGTGAAACATTGGGCCAGGTTGTTGGATATGTATTTTAATAAAAGCAGACATGTTTCTTTACTGCAGCTTTTATTATGTTTTTATTAAAGGCCAACCTTTCCATGGTAACTCTTCGCAAAATGACTTAAAATATTTGTTGTGGAACGTCTCATTTTGATAACTGTTCATAAAGCTTTCTCTGGATTGTGTGAATAACTGAACATTCTGATGTATCTAGCCTCTTATGACTAAATTATTTAAATTTCTGCTGACTTACAAAAAAATTCCCCGGATGATGAAGATGGAAGAAACGAGGTGGCTAACAGGCTAACGAGCTACTTGCATGAACTGATCAGCATGTTTTGTCTAAACAACGTGACCCCAGAGCCACAGGATGAAGACGCCTGATGTAACAACGGCCCCGGAGCCATGGGTTGAAGACCCCTGTTGTAAGAGCACAAACAGATAAGAAAACTAAAACCGTCAGAAACTAAGATTTCCTCTGCTTCACTTGAAGACACATGGAAGCATCTTGAACATGGACCCAATAGGTTAAATTCTGTTTAATTAAATAATTATTTTACTAGTTTATTTATTTATGTGGATTTGGGCATTATTTTTGTTCTAATTTGGTTGTAGTTGAGGATTTTAGTTTCATGTTTAGTGGCATCTCTTTAGTTTGGTCTGTTTCTTTTAGCTGTTTCTGTGCACACCTGCTTGCATGCACAAATCACCACACCTTCTTTCATTTACTAATCACCACACCTGCTCTCACTGACTAATCACCACACCTTCACTCATTTACTAATCGCCACACCTTCTTTCATTTACTAATCACCACACTTGCTCTCACTGACTAATCAACACACCTTCCTTCATTCACTAATAACCACACCTGCTCTCAATGACTAATCACCACACATTATCTCATTTATTAATAACTACACCTTCCTAAATTTACTAATCACCACATCTGCTCTCACTGAATAATCACCACACCTTCTCTCCTTTACTAATCACCACACCTTCTTTCATTTAATAATCACCACACATGCTCTCACTGACTAATCCGCACACCTGCTCTCATTTACTAATCAGCATATCTGCTCTCATTTACTAATCAGTACACCTGCTCTCGCTGACTAACCACCACACCTTATTTCATTTACTAATCAGCACACCAGCTCTCACTGACTAACCACCACACCTTCTTTCATTTACT
>NC_056499.1:13958931-13972816 GCF_014905685.2 Nematolebias whitei | reverse complement strand
TTACTAATCAGCATATCTGCTCTCATTTACTAATCAGCACACATGCTGTCGCTGACTAACCACCACACCGTCTCTCTTTTACTAATCAGCATACCTGCTCTCATGTATTAATCATCACACTTGCTATAATGTACTAATCACAGGCCGTCTCTCATTAAGCACCACACCTGCTCTCATGCAGCCTACTAATCACCACACCTGCTCCCATGTATTAATCACCACCCCTTATCTCATTTACTTATCATCACACCTGCTCTTATTTACTAATCACCACACTTGCTCTCATTTTCTAATCAGCACACCTGCTCTCATTTACTAATTACCATACTTGATCTCATTTACTAATCAGTACACCTGTTATCTTTTACTAATCACCACATGTGTTCTCATTTATTAATCACCACAACTGCTTGTTGCCCTGATTTTCTTCCCTCAGTCTATACACTGCCTGATTTGCAGCTGCAGGGAGTACCTTGTTATCTTTACTTCAATTGATTTTTTCCTTTTGTCCAATTGAAGTTTGGTCAATTCTGGAAATAATTCCCTTTAATTTCTTGACTCTGCCCCCTGTGATCCACAACAGCAATATAAAAGCTTTATTTTCTGGTTCTTCCCTCCTGTTTCCTTGTTGTGTGTGAGGTGCCAGCTCACACAGACAGCTTTAGCTGGTAGTTAAAGTTAAGATGCATGCAGGTCGTGTTTATTAACTTTAGCAGCGGTCATTCCCTGCACAGTGCAGGCTGAGCTCTCTGTGGAGATCACTTTGTCCTTCAAGCTTCAAGATTTAAACAGTTCTCAGAGCAGTTTAACCTAGCAGTCGTTGCTGCTCTGCTGAAACGTTCAAATATGTACAAGTAGAAAAATGTCTACATTTTACTGCCGAGGTGAAATAATTTACATTTTCTTTTCTAACTCTGTGGATCCTTGTGTGTGTGGCTCAAACTGAAGAGAAAGTAAACGCAAAGCACTACTTAAATTAATTAAATATAATTTACTTAGTTTAGCTTAAGTGTCAGAGTTGTTTTTTCTCCATGATTTTCCATGAAAAAAAAAAGAAATTATTTTATTTTTAAAAATTAAACTCAAAACTGATCAGGCTTAAGGTGTATTTCAGCTCTTTTCTGTTTCAAAATGTTTGCTGTGATTTCTTGTTGACAATCATCTTTAAAATTATTTTTCAAGTCTGTTTCTACTAAATTTGTCACTTGAAAACCTTTGCCAGTAGCAACAACTGAGCTTGTTTGCTTTGAAATATGTTTTTATTTCAAACCCCATAAAGACAAAATTAAAGAAAGGTTCAAAATCTCATAAATCCTTCAAAGGTTCAGTGAAACTGAGCAGAAAATATTTTGTTCATTTGAGTTTCAGTCAGTTTTGATTATTCTTGTTCTTTTTATAGTGACTCATCTGATCCCCAAAGAGCATCACAGTGTAACCATCTTAACTCCCTGAAACTCCCAGTTTATGATCCATAAATTAAATATTTCAGATGATAAATTAAATATTTTCAGGAAACAAACAACAAAAGTGGTTCTGTGCTCATCTGACCTCTGCAGGAGCACCACCTAATGTCTGAGGCCACATCCCTGAATGTCAGAATCAGAATCAGAATCAGAATCAGAATCAGAATCAGAATAAGCTTTATTATCATTTTACCAGGATACAGTGAAATTATGTTCATACAGTCGTCCGAAAGATAGGCAGAGTGCACATAGCTGCTGCTATCATAGCGCGGCCCCTTATTCTTTATCATAATATTTTTAGATAGAAAAGGGGAAAAGGCCATCAAGGTGGATAGTGGTATTACAAAAAAAAAATCTCTTCACATCTTGTCCTATCAGGCCACGATTTGCGACATCAAAAACGTTACCAGCAAGCACATTTAAAAACACATTACATATGCATTTGACATCAAGATGTTGAGATTTGTCCATGAAGCACTTCCAGATAGATAAGCCATAGTCCTGATAAGATGTTGGTCAGCCGGCACAGTTTTGATAAGCCTGCACGGAAGTTCTCGGGTGTGTGTGTGTGTGTGGGTGGAGGTGTGTGTGTGTGATAGACAAAGCTTTTTCCCTAGTTACCCATGTCCCAGGAGAAATTTGATATTCGGCTCGTATCCGAAGCCAAACGGGGGGAGTCAGATTCAGATAAGCCGCAATTGTTGATTTTCTTCAGGCAGACTGTTTTTTTCTTGTCAGCCTTGAGTCCTGCTGGAACTTTCTCAGTCCAAAATGGCCACATTTATGGGTATTCCACTCCACTGATCTGCGTTATAAGCCTCCTCAAGGTCGATCCCGCATGCTGTCTAGAAGCCACAGGTGGCCTCCGATGTCCAGGTTTAAAAACCACACTGATGATTAAAAATAATTAAACATGGCTTCAAATCTGCCTGTCTTTGTTTCTAAAGTGAATTCCAGCACAATGTGGACAATTAAATAATGTGCACAGCCAAGAATGCAGTTTTATAAGCCCGCCAAACAAAAGTATGTTGCAATTTAAAAACAAACAAACTCAAGACTGCTGCAAACACAGCTACCCGGCTCGCTGGTCACTTGATCACAAACACTTGGGAGTTCATGGAAAGATTAGCCTGTTTTCTTGCAGTTTGAATCTCCGGCAGACTCCATCCAGTGAGACACAACCTTCATCTGAGGGATTCACAGGATGAATCCCTGCACTTACACTCAGGCACCCTGAACGTGACAGGTGTGGGTGAGAACAGGTGGTCCGCCTCACCAATACTTGGACTGGTTTATGGAAATATAAAATGCAACCAGCTGGTCGTGTTCATGTAATCCTGAAACATGTCAACAGAATATTCTCTGACGGGCATGAAGAGAAACAACCTGGACCTGAGGTAACAAACGTTTATCACATGTTTCTGTCAGAGGTTCTGTCTGTTAGCTCAGATATCTTTAGTTGTTTTGGGGCGAGCTCAGCATGCACCTTTACTTTTCACACACCAACGGGCTGGACCGGATCAGTTCCACCCTTGACTCAGCCTCTCGTTCTTCAGAGACTGTAGCACTCCTCCTTCCTGCTCACACACGGATGCACAGCCGCTCTGGGACGATGCTCCTCATAACAAACAGCATTCAAACTCTTAATTATTGCGTCCTTGTTTTTATTGCCTCCCAGCGGCCCACAGGGGAGCCAGATGGGTCCATCTTTGTGGACGTTTGCACTTGTAAGCTCGTTCACACCACCTCATTTGCACACTTAATGAGCACAGAGTGGGCAAAACAGATGATTTCCAGTGCTAGTAAAACAGAACAAACCTGGCAGTAAATGTGTCAGAGCAGAGTAAAAGCCTAATTCCACCACAGTGTGGGCTGAGGAGGCACATGCAGATCTGCATGTACCTGTGTTTCTGCTCATAAAAGTGTAAAAAGCAAACCTAAAGATTCATCGACATGCAGGAGGAGGTTGGATCAGTGGGGTTTGTAGATGTGGAGCGCACAACACTTTGAGCCAATAAAATCTCATCATTTTATTTATTGGATGAAAAGTCTGCAAGCAGGTTTGTTTCAACAACCAGCCACGTCAAAAAAAAAAAGTCTCATTCCATAACAGATATATTCAGAGATTTTTATACTACAATTTCTCACACCTATAAATGAACATGTTGCAGGTGATGGAACACCGAAACGTTAACTTGTTATGTATGTGATGGTGTGTTAAGGTCTATGTACGACTCACCTGAGTCCGCTGCAGTGATTCTGTTTTTTGTTGTAATTATTTTCTCCTTTTTATGTTTGTGAGTTTGTTAAATCGTGGACCTAGCAGGAGTCTGCCAGAGGACACTGAGCTTTTTACAGTTTCCAATATTCATGCTCAGTGAATATTTGTGATGCATTGTTGTTTAAATAGTTTCATGCTGACTTTCAGTTAGTAGAAATACACTTAGTCCTAAAAACGTTCATGTCTAACTCTGTTTCAGCTGCTCTGCAGTCATTCAGACAACAAACAACGTTGCACCGCGCTCACAAAGTAAAATGTCTATAAAGCTAAATTACAAATATGTTTGTGTATAACAATTAATAAAAAAAACTGGTGTAAAAGCCATGGCTATGAAATTATTTGGTACTTGATTTTACACATGTGCATTAGTAACTGTGAATAGGTCACTGGAGGATCCTGTTGAATTTAGACCTCGACGCTGTGGGTGGCAGCACGGTGGCACAGTCGGTAGAGATGCTGCCTCTCAGCGAGCAGGTCGCCCCAGTTCAAATCCCGGCCGGGGGCCTTTCTGGGTGGAGCTTTGCATGTTCTCTTCGTGCATGCGTGGGTTTTCTCTGAGTACTCTGGTTTCCTCCCACAGACCAAAAACATGCATGTTAGGCTGATCGTTAATTCTAAATTGTCCCTAAGTGAGTGAGAGAGTGAATGGTTGTTTGTCTCATTTGTCTTTATGTGTCCCTGTGATGGACTGGAGACCTGTCCAGGATGTCACCTGCCTCTCGCACAGTGTTAGCTGGATATCAATCAACCTTTATTTATACAGGTAAATCCCATTGAGCCTCGAGGACTCATTTACAAGAGAGACCTGATTTCAACAAAGAAAGATGACAACAATGGACAACAGCAACAACAATAAACAGTTATAAAAAAGCATACTACAGTTTTTTTTTTTTTTAACAAATAGGATGGCTAAAAGGAAAAGGTAACAAAACAAAAAACAGCTAGATTCCAAGACAAATGTAGAAAACTAACAACAGGAACATGTCAGCATTGGACCCTGCCAGGTGTCCAACGGATTCTTAAAGACACTTAGAGAGGTCAAGGTCGAGAGCTTCAAATCTTTTTGTAAGATATTCCAGGAAACAGGAGTGGAATAAGAGAAGGCCCTTTTGCCAAGTTCAGTCCTCATTGAGGGAACACTGCAGGTAATAATGTCCTGAGAGCGCACTCCGTAGCTGCACTCACGCAGAGACATGTAGGAGGAGATGTATGAAGGCAACAGACCAAGAAGTGATTTAAAGATGAAAATGTACCAGTGAGAGAGTCTGCGTGAAGTTAATGATGTCCAGTTAACCAGTGAATACAGGATGCAGGGACCTCCGCGACCCGAAAAGGAAGTTCAAGTTCAAGTCAATTTTATTGTCATTCACATCACATGTGGTACATAAGGTGGAACTATATTATGTACTCAGGGTCCCACTTACACACAACAATAGCAAAAATATTAAGTGTAAAAAGAAACAGCAAATAAGGATCTAAGGTATACGCAAAATGAACGCCAAACAGCACGCCAAAAGATCTAAGATATACGCTAAACACTAATAATGTAAAACAGTACGGAGTAACAGCAGCAGTCTGAAGAAGCAGGTAAAATAATGGATGGATGGATGGATGGATGGATGGATGGAAGTTGTGGGTCCTGATTCAGGTGAACCAACCAGCTCTTCTGGGGTGACTAAGAACCATTTGTCAGGTTACACTGATCCCTGTTCCAGTAAATATTGGGTGCCCACAGATGTGCCTGTTTTTAAATTAGTTTACTCAGGTGTGGATGCGGTGGACTGAACGAGAGTCAGCTGTTATCGTGAAGCCAGGCTGCGGCTTACGATGCAGACCTAGAAACTATTATTGTGCAGTGTTATCATTAGTGTTCACTACTGTCATAAGAGTGGAGACTCCTTTCAGGAGTGACACGTGGGCATGCGTCTGTGTCGGTGTTGCTAACTTTGCCAGTTTGCAGCTGCATTTAGTGAGTATTTGATCTCCTCCAGCAACTCATTTTTCAAACAAGTGATTACCAAGAAATCCAGCGTCTTGGGAGCCGCCTGCAGTCCACCTGGCTCCATCATCCAGTGACTCTCTGTAGCATCTTATCCTGCATAGATACACAAGGCTGCTGATTTTATGCAGAGCCACACATGCAAACTTCGCAGACAGAGATATTATATTTGAACTTTGCCAAAAGCAAGTCACACCACTCTCGTGAGAAACATGCATTTACATTAAACTTTTTTTTGGGGGGGGAAGTCTTTTATTTCAGTGTAATGGCAGGAGTTGGAGAAGCGAGTATTAATATTCAGCACTTACCCATAAAGTAGTGGTATCAAGAGGGAGCAGCTTGTGGCCAGATGTCATGGGACGACACAGTTTCCCATTTGTTATTCACTGGGGGAAATGAAACTGCAGGAATTAGAGGTTAATTATGGTGGAGAAAGTTTGGGAGGGGGACGAGGAGGGCGAGGCGAGGAGACAAACGAACGGGGGGAACGTTAATATTCATGGCTGCTCTTGGTGTGTTGTGCTGCAGCTGGTGATGAATGACGGAGAGCTCTCAGCTGGAGGAGCAGCTAATGGAACTGTACCGCAGCAGCCCAGAGCTCCACCAGCGCCTCATGCCAGCTCGCCATTCTTCTCCCTGAATGCCGGTCCTTTTTAGGGACATCCTGCCTCGTCTGGAGCCTTCCACTAAGATTTAAACCTCAGATTGTCAGTGAGGGCTGGAGGTTCGATTCATCGTGAAGTCAGGGAAGAATGGAAACACTTTTCTTTAGCGTTACTCCTCATTCTTCGCCCAGCTCCAACAAGTCAAGACCCACAATAATGTTTCTGCCTGTGTGTTTGTTAGTAAAATATCTCAGGATTCACTGATTGAATTTTAGTTAATCTTGTTCTAATTAATAATTGCAATAATCTTGTAATTATTGGATAAATGTCTAGAAATGTCTGACATTAGAAATCATCTTGATCCAATATGGCCACTATAGCCAACTGACTTAAAAAAACACAGAAAGTTTAGTTAATTGTACAGATGTTGAGCAAAAGTTTGTTGTGGTAGTAGCTGACAGTCATCCACAACACATACTCTGATCACTAACAAATTATTTGATTTTTGTTATTATATTTGCCAGATCTGAGTGAACTCTTGTTTGTCTGTTTAAAAAAAAAACATTTTGAAAACCACTAAATGGCTCAGGTGCTCGTTAGATTTATTAATTTAACTTCTGAAGCCAGTCCAGTTCAAGATGGCCACCTCAGCCAACTGAACTTACAAACAGAACTAATTATAACGTGGATAATCCTACAGATATTGAGCTAATGTTTGGCGTGGTAGTAGCTGAGCGTCATCCTCAACATGTACCCAGAGTGCTACTTGTTCATTGAGGTTTTTGCTTCACACATTAGCATTAGCTGTTGGAGACAACGCTGCTTGTTTGTTATCAACATATCTCGTGCTTCACTTATTGGAACATAAAACTTTCAGGAACCGTTGATTGGACGCGCGTCTCCAACTGATTACACTTTAGGGTCAAAGCAATTCAAGATGGCCACCAACATTAAAGACATAAAAGGCTCTGACTCCATCAGTTTTACAGCAGTTGGGCTAAATAGTGCTGCGGTAGTAGCTGAGAGTCATCCCAACACGTACACTTGAGTGTGACTTTAGCAGCAGTTATCATCTCTCAACACAAGATGACCTTAGTCCAAGTCTGTGGCGTGGAAAGCGGCGGGTGACGTGCATTCCTGCAGTAATTTGCTGTAGTTTCCAATGGACTGCCTCACATTATGGTTTCATATCAGCGGCGTGAGTCTTGAATTGGATTACAGCTCTCTGGCAGATGAGTTTGAAGCTGCTGATAATGAGAAACACCGCAGGTGGAGAAAGGACTTGAAACGTGTGGTGCACGTTGATTCGGTTTGACGTGTAATTTGACACTGATGATGTTCAGCGGAGCGTGAGGCCGGCCCGGGATGAAAATATATTCAGTTGTAGTGTTCTGCCTGCGGGTCGGCTCCTTCGGGGCTCTGCTCCAGCTGCACCCTGACTGCAGCGCTTTCCTCAACAAGGTTTAACATCGCATCGATCCTAGTTTCTTTTTTATTTATTTGTTTTACTGGATTCAGCGCTGGCATTGTGCACCGTGAGGCTGAATCAAACACCAACAGCTCAGTGGATAAAGTCATCAAATATAATGAAGTAACATTGATTATTCCCGTTAGATTCCTCCGGCCCACTCCGGTGTCTCTGCTCCGGTTGGATGAGTTGTGGTCGGTAGTTGAACGGCGATGAGCTGATGATTACTCTGATGGACAGAGTCAACTCAAGAAGACAGTTAGCAAAAGACAAGGAAGACATGAGCTTATCAGGAAGAAGCCAAACTGTATCCACCCCCCACCACACTGCTTTCTTCATTTTTCAGTCTGCGGCTAACTTCTTTAGGGGATATTGGAGTCCCTTGCCATCAGGAAAGCACATTACTCCTCTGGTAGAGCTCTATCCGCGGAGGTATAGCTTTACTTTTCCATTTTCTTTGTGAGTGTGTGTGAGCGAGTCTATGATAATGTAATCAGAGGCTACAGTAGTGCACGGTAGTACACTGCAGTGCCTGCAGCTGCATAATTTCTCATTTGGTGGACTCAGGAGCAAGAACCAGGACCGAGACCCAGTTTCAGAAGTTCAACTGTTCAAATGTATTCATTTTATTCACATATAATCTGCAAATTACTACAGTTTCTGCTACAATGCGTTGAACGCTTAGCGGTGAATGGCTGCTGAAATATGTGGAAAAACTGAGCTAGTAAAGCTAAAAGGAGCACGACACTAGCTGCAAACTAAAAGGAAGAAAGACACAAGCTAAAACCTAGAAGGAGTAGAATATTAGCTAGAAGATAAAAGGACACAAATACTAGCTAAAAGAAGCAGAAAACTAACTACAAGCTAAAAAAAAAAAAAAGAAAAAAGAAAAGCAGAACACCATCTACAAGCCTAAATGAGCAGAACACAGGCTAAAAGGAGCAACGCATCAGCTACAAGTTTTACAATAGAACACTAGCGAGAAGCTAAAATGGCAAGAACAGTAGCTAAATGCTAAAAGAACCATAACACTAATATAAAGCTAGAAGGAGCAGGACACTTGCTCAAAGCTAAAATAGAGCAGCAAATTAGCTAGAAGTTAAAAAGAACAGAATAGTAGCAAAAGGTTAAAACTTGAATTACAATAAGGCGCAGAAGTCCAGCTAAAAATTAAACAGCTAAACTCTAGCTAAATTAAACAAACTTAGCAAAAATGCTAACTTTAAAGTAGGAAAACAGTAGCTAAAAGGTAAAAACTGGTATTTAATGTGAGAGCAGAATAAACTGCATGTCTAAGCAGAAAGGAGTGAGCTGTTTTTAAACATAGTCCTAAGATGAAAAAAAAAACAGTAAAAGTGTTTGACTTGCTCTTTAGAGCACTGATTTCTGAGAAATTAATTTTCCTGCAGCACTGTTGCACTGTTGACCTTGTGTTAACCTGCATATGACATAAACAACACAGCAAGCATTAAACATTCAACCATGTCCTGTCATCAGGCTGCTGAAGGATCAGCCTGTAAGCCTGTAGCCGTTAACTGTTCCCCGGGCGCCTACATAGCTGCCCACTGCTCCACCTGAGTGTATTTCACATGTGATGGGTTAAATGCAGAGAACCAGTTTCGACATTGTATGGGAACCTACAATGATGACAAGCTCAGACTTCCCTTCCCCTAACAGCTAAAGCAGCAACTGTTTGGTTCATTTGGTCTCCAGCAGCAGCAGCAGCAGCAGCAGCAGCAGCAGCAGCAGCAGCTCCACTCTCAGCATCTATCAGAAGAATTAGAACCATTTTATGATCCTTTCACCTAAACAGCAGTGGCCATTACAGCTCAGCTGCTGATTGATCCTGCTTCAGGCGATAATGTAACCGTTCTGCTTCTTTACTTAAATGTTCTGGACCGTAGATGTTCCTTCTGTTAGCAGTGATTACAGAGGAGAACCGACTGTACAGGTTTTATTATCCCCACAGGAGCCGTTTAGAGTTCAGCTACAAGCTACTCTGACATTTTCCTCCCCGGCCACCTCAGACTGATTATTGCCCATAACTTAAAGACGAAGGCGGATAATAATATTTCCCTGTGCGTACACTTGCATGAGTGTCAGCGGGTGATATGCAATCCTTTAAGGAATGCTGAGATCTGACGTTTACAAAGGAGTTAATCTTTGCATTCTATCAGGAGTCTGAGAAACACAACTCTTTCTTTCCTTTTCTTCTTCCTGCATGGAGCCGATTGCCCTTCACTCGAGGTAATGAAGCCACTCTATCAAACACCTCTCCCCCCACCCCCCTCCCAGTTCTGTCCTAATGGGACGAGGGAACATGCATGTTGTGGGGCAGCAAAGCAAAGCTAAAGGACACCGCTCAGTCTCAGGGAAGCCTTTGTCTGAAACATGGCGTCTTTGGAAAACAAGTTTGAGTGTAAAACCGCCCCCCCCCCCCCCCCACACACACACACACACCACCATCACCTCCTCCCGTCACCGTGGATGGATGTTCTGTGCTTAATATTCTGTTCTCCTCACTCGTGCTGGGTTGTTCTCCATCAGGTGACCTTGGGAACCATCACGCTTGCAGCTGGGTCAGGATGAGAGGTTCTCCCAGTCCTCTCTCCTCAACACACGGGTGATCTGTACTCCTCTGCAGACCAGCACACCACAGCTGGACGCCTTTATGGGCAGAAATTACAATACAACAAAATTCTCATTTTAGAGAGCAGAAAAAGGTGATTTTATCGTACGACTGTCCCAACAATCTGTTTTCATTTTCCAAAGGTGTGGGGTCAGGACAGCAAAGGCAGCATCTGCCAGACAGGAAGGAGACCATGGGGGAGCCAGCTCCTCCTGTTTGCCTTCAACCTCCAAAATATTATTCTTCCTGCCAATTAGCCTGCTGACTCCTCCTCAGTGAGGAGCAGGAGGGAGGGATGTGCTGCGGACAGATAGAGACTATTTAAAACTAGCATTCTGTGAAGAATTGCATATCGCCCATTGCCTTGCAAACTAAAGCATTACAGTGTGATCTGTTAGCACTCTGAGGATGTTTGGGATGACCGTCAGCTACTACCACATCAACCATCGACTCAGTATTGGGAAAACAGAGGTTTTTACGTATTTGTAAGTCAGCCATTTTGGATTGTGTTGACTCCAAAAATTGATCAGCTGCAGATGTGCATCCAGATGTTGACAGTTTCATTAGTGTCCAACCACTGGTTCATGAGAAATGAAGCTAACAGACAGACGTACAGGCAGGATTAATACATGATCACCCGCCGTTCATGGCACAAAGCAAAAAAGAATGATTTGAACTGTGGTCACACATTTTTAATGCATCTCCACCTGCTGTCATTTTAAAAGATTTGACATTTATCGTGACTGCAGCCAGAAACACAGGTGAACATGTACTTGACTGTGTGAGCATGTGTATTGGTCTGTTAGCAAAATATCAGATGAACTTCTGGATGGATTTTACAATATCAAAAATAATTATAGGATGCCACAGCTAATTGACCAAAAAAAAAAAAACCAGAAAAATGACAACAATTTGATCAGTTTTATCCCCACAGACCTAAACTTTGATATCTTGTATGCACTTGGTACTTTCCTATTTCTTTTCCAACACATACTAGATACTTACCCCATATGTACCCAGTAAGTGCCTGTTAGTTTCCGCATACATACCCATTACGTATCCTGTGCATACCTTGTATGTACCCAGTACTTACCCCTTACTTACTCAGTACATACCCTGTATGTACTGTGATTACCCCACATGTATCTGGTACTTATCTTTTACTTACCTGACACATGCTCAGTACATACCCCACACATACCGTGTATGTATTCAGTACTGACCCCACACATTTCCCATTCTTACTACTTTTTTAACCTGGTACAAATACAGTACATACCCCAAATATACCTGATACATATCCAGTAATTACTAGTACAGGGTACCCTGTAAATATAGGTAATAACTAAGTCACTTCATGATAAGACTTTGTCCTTGCAGGTACCTGGCAAGTATCAGGTAAGTACTCAGTAAATACCAGGTATGTACTCAGTTTTTAACAGCTGTAAAATGTATCAATATCCAGGATTGATGGATGAACAATATGGAGGTGCAAACACGTTCATGCTAGGGATCCAGACAGAACTGGTTTTGAGTCATCGGTTTCAGACTCGGGGTGGAAAACAAAAGTTGTAGCAGTCCAAAGGGTAACGTTTTTAGCAATGAAGTTAATTTGTAGCTTTTATTTTTTGCCATGGGTCTATTAGCATCGGTTCTGACATTTCCACTCTGCGGTGAGACCAGGCGCGTTTGTTAGTTCTCATGAAAATTAGTTCCTGAAAGTAATTGCGTCCGTGTTGCATTCTGCGTGTTGTTCATTAGTAGAAGGAGTTATAAATGGGAGCTCTCACAGCGTATGTTCACGTCAGGCTCTGCTGCTCCCTCTGCCACTGCGGACGACACGTGCATCGCTCACTCCCTTGCACTAACAGATGAATTTATGGCTGCGCCCTGCCAGCGGGAACAAAACGGCGATGGAAGGGGCGGAGGAAGGATGGAGAAATAAGAGCGGCGGAGGCCACAGAGAGATGAAAGAGAAGAGTGAAATGAGGACACGATCAGGAATGATGACTGAAAAGATGAAACAAACCAAAGAAAATGTTCCTTTATGAGAAAAGGTGTTAATAAAGAGAGAGAGGTGGAGTGTGGCAGATCAGGCAGACGGGTAGAAGAAGGTTCCAGCCCTCCACCCATCAGAGAGCTCAGCTGTTCAGATGTTTGCTTGGCGATACAGGCAGACGGACAGATTGCAGCCAATGATATGTGTTGGGAATCATCTCAGAGACGAGCTAATGACAG
Source organism: Nematolebias whitei (assembly GCF_014905685.2). Taxonomy (NCBI): domain Eukaryota; kingdom Metazoa; phylum Chordata; class Actinopteri; order Cyprinodontiformes; family Rivulidae; genus Nematolebias; species Nematolebias whitei. The sequence goes on along the minus strand of NC_056499.1, from coordinate 13,960,133 downwards.
GAGGAGAGAAACAGGCAGATGGCTCCCGTCAGGGAAATACGCTTGTAGAACCATCCCAATGGTTTACACCAAGACTGCAAGAACATTTGGGAACAAGAGGAACAAGAAACGGCTGATCTGCATCCTGTTACAGACAGGGAAGATGCTGCCAGATCAGAAAAGAAAGAAACAATCACTGTTCTGCTTGTAGAAAGCATTTAAAATTTATTTAAAAAAACAACGTGTCAGAACAACTCCCAGATATTAATGGACCCATAAAAAAGAACCAAGGAGGTTCTCCTTTGATCTGTGGGGGTCAAGGTTTGAAGCAGACAGCCACTGCCAGGATCTCCCTGACAGAGAGAAGGCTCACTGACAGGTTGGACTTCTTCTCATTTTATCCATCATGTCCAATATCTGACTTATGATTCATTACTGACTTTATTTAACGTCACCAACAACAATCTGAATGTAAACACCAACCCAACACTAAACAGAACCAACAGGGAAGGGAAGTCTGAGATTGTCATCATTGTATGTTTTCATATAATGGTGAAATTAATTCTCTGCAATCATCACACCTGAGATACACTCAGGTGGCACAGTGGGCAGCTATGTAAGCACCCGGGGAGCAATTGAGGGTTGGGTGTCTTGCTCAGAGACACCACAACATGTGATAATGGCTGGGAATCGAACCGCTACTTTCTGGTCACCTACTTCGACTCCATCTCGGCCCCCGACAGGACAACCCATCTGAACACAGGGCCTGAAAAAGTTCACCCATTACTGTCCCAAGTGATCCCAAGTGTCCCTGCGGCTCACAGTCTCTTGTACAACATGGCATTTTAATTATTTAGACTGAAAGTTAACAGTAACAGAACTTAATGTTTCTGCAAAATGGCATCATGTAATGCAGGGGTGGGCAAACTTTCGGACTCGTGGGCCACATTGAGTTCTAAAATTGGAGCGAAGGGCCAGGCCGTAATACACCTCAGTGTCTGTAGTGTGCCTCTACTGGGGAAAAGCTGGAACTACAGGTAAAACGACACCTGTTTTTTTTCCCTTATTAAATTCAATTTTTAAATATAATTTGAACCAGTGCAAATTTTAACCTCTTTTTGGGGGGTGCTTAACCACCCCTAGATTTTACCTCAGCACCCCTGAAAAATAAAGTATAAAATAATAATAATAATATATATATATATATATATATATATATATAT
>NC_056499.1:13941349-13958531 GCF_014905685.2 Nematolebias whitei | reverse complement strand
CGAGCTGGTCTGGGAAGCTCAGTCCTCACCTCCTTCTACAGGTGTGCAGTGGAGAGCATCCTGTGCTCCAGCATCAACGTGTGGCACGGAGGCTGCACAGCTGCAGAAAGAAAAGCTTTGCAGAGAGTGGTGAAGGCTGCACAGAAGACTGTTGGAGTCAGCCTCCCCACCATCACAGACACCTACACCTCCAAATGCAGGAAGAGAGCCACCAGCATCATGAAGGACCCCACTCACCCAGCACACACACTTTTTGCACCACTCCCCTCAGGAAGGAGGTTGAGGAGCATTAAGTGTAGAACCACTAGACTGAGGAACAGCTTCTACTCTGAGGCTGTTAAACTCATGAATCTCTAACCAGAATAATCACTGTGAAAAATCACATCATGTTGCTGCTGATCTGTTTCATGTTGCTACTGATCTGTTTCAATGTTGTTGTGTTCATGCGTGCTCATCTGCTCACACGGACTCGTGTTCAGGTTTGTGCTGATGTTCGACGTGATGTTTTTATGTTATGAGGGCTTAGTGTATTTTTAGTTTGTTTTTCTTAGATATGATCTTGGATGTTATCATTGTTTCTCTTTTACATTTTATTGTTGGATGTAACTGGGACCCTGTGTACATAATTTCGCTCCACCACATGTACCACATGAGGTGCGAACGACAATAAAGAATCTCTGACTCTGACTAAGTCCAGTGTTTTGGTCTCACCCACTCTACATCAACTGTGTGATTGGTTCATTTTCCTGTCAGTCATTAAACAAACTCATCCTGCAGTGTCTCTGACTGAGCTCGGCCTTCTCTCCTGACTGTGAAGTCCTGACCAATGAGAGTGCCTTCGAATTCTGCCCGGAGACAAAAAAATAAAAAAAAAAAATAAAAAAAAAATATATATATGAATGGATAACTGGATTTTCACAACTTAAATAAATGTCTGTGCTGAATTCCTGAGCCTTCTCTGAAGGCGTTAAAGGCCCTGAGGGTTCCTCACTGTTAATATTTATCATGCTGTGGGAGACACAGAAGACACTGCATTCTTTTAAAGCTGTTTGTTTCATCAACTTGTCAAAACCCACAGCTATCCATCCTCTTCCTGCCACTTCCATGAATCAGAACCGTCAGTTTGGGGTGAAAATGGATGACAAGTATTTGCAGTAAAACAGGAAAGTTTAGCAGTTGATATTTAGCCATATTAGACAATGAAACTGAAGTTGTTTAGAGAAAACAGCCACATTAGAGACGTGCCAGTGGGGTTAATTAATGAACGAAGCAAACATCTGAGGATCTTCTCATTCAGGACCGAGTTCTCTGAGGAGCAGCTAACTGATGAAGTTCTCCGTTTGTTGCTCTGACAGTCAGATTTGATTCTTATGATTGATTTCTGGGAATCCCTCACAAGTTTTTGGATCAGGAGGTTTCCGATCAGCAAAGAGAGACATCAGAATCACAGGGTACCTTGGATCAGAAACAACCCATCAGACATGAGAACCACTGAAAGTAAACCTGGATTTGGATTGTGTTACCCAGGAATAATTTGTACATTATCTGCACCGATATCAAACCAGAGGAAATCTCCACCTCTAACGTTAGCTGTGATGCTCATGTCACCAAGAAGACGAGACGTTTGACTCTCCTCTGAGTCTCTGCCTCTTCTGTTTGTTTTGTATCACACACGTGAAGCCTTGCTCTGCTCATGCGGAGACTTTTTCCTGACGAAAATCTATTTTCATCAGACTTAACCTGATCTGGAGTCATGTTTGGAGTCCTGCAGGTCCAACTGTGTGGGTGGACCCTGAGTGATTCTGCTGCTGCTCCACCATCAGGGCAAGTGCTTCCTGATGTGATGGAGAAATGGTCATTAGTCTGGCAGCTTCATTGTTATTACTGGGCTTAAACGGGTCAGGGTCATGGAGTTCACCAGGGAACAGACACTTCAGAACTTTGCATCATGAGGAGGAGGCAGATTTTATTATTGTGGAGTGTAAAATACATGTTCTTAGGCTTTATTTAATCAGCTAAACTTGACTCCGTTTAGAAATAACCTTTAACTGTTTTAATTGTTAAAGTAATTTAAAAAAATCATTTTTAATTGTGCTTTATTTGAAAATAAAAGGAATTCTTCTGACATTTTACCTTTATTGAACCATGCAAATCCCACTGAGATCACAGATCTCTCTTCAAGGTCCTCCTGGGCCTGAAGGCAGCCAAACATGGAGGTTTTTGGACTGTGGGAGGGAACGGGGAGAACAGAAGGCCCCAGGTCCAACCCGAAGACTGAACCCATGCAGGACCTTCTTGCTGTGAGGTAACATAACGTGCTTGTATTTAATGCACAGCACAATAACATCAATTAATTAATATGGGCAACATAAGGCTAAGTTCCACTATTAGTTGATTTAAACATTTTAATTTCATGTAAAATAATTTATAATGCATTTGTTACATTATAAATCATCATATGAGCTGTTTTCAGTGTTTCTTGTTCACTGAGATGACAGAAGACTGCAAACTACCCTCCTCCGGTAAAAACCAGCCCAAACTACACTACGCTCTCCGAGACAATAAAGGTACGACGGGGCTGAGACATAAATTTCATTTCACACACATATCATGTCTTTATTAGCCTCTACCTGTGTGATTATGCATTATGCTCACAGTGTGTCTCATAGAGTGATTTCCAAGCTGAGCAGGACACTTTATGACCGAAACAAAAATAGAGACAAAACTAGGATTTGATGTAAATCCAAACTGATATAATATTTATGTCTTATAGTCGGAATAAAAGGACAGGAATGTGCATATAAATGTGTACTTTCTCAGCCTTGGGGACAAACAAAGGTCTGTATATTCAAAAATAATGTGCTTCTCATTATTCTAGCATGAGATTCATCTTTAATATAAGTTCTTTGATGTTCAGAGTCAAGATAAAATAACTTTATTTATACCAATTAAATTATATTTGTAATATGCCGTCAGCTAACTGTGAATTCTTCTTATTTTCTGCAATAAAAGGAGACATAGAATTAACTTTTACAACGAACCAAAAAAGCAAAAAGGTTCATTTTTATTTTTGCTTTACAGTGAAACTGGAAAGTTTGTGAACGCTTTAGAATTTTCTTTATTTCTGCATAAATTTTGCACAAGTCCTTAAAGCAGATAAAGAGATCCCAGTTCAACAAATGAGACAAAGATATGATACTTGGTCATTTATTTATTGAGGAAAATGAGCCAATATTACATATTTGTGAGTGGTAAAAGTATGTGAACCTCTAGGATTATCAGTTAATTTGAAGGTGAAATTAGAGTCAGGTGTTTTCGGTCAATGGGATTGAACACTCCGCCCTTCTTTCTCACGATTGTACGGAATATAATCTCGCTGTACTTCGGTGCAATGATAATAAAGCTTATATAATTTAAAGAATAAAAAATAAATAAATAATAATAATAATAATAAAAACTTATTCTGATTCTGATTCTGATGATCAGGTGTGAGTGGGGACATGAACAAAGGAGATTTCTGAAGACCTCAGAAAAAGAGTTGTTGATGCTCATCAGGCTGGAAAAGGTTACACAACCATCTCTAAAGAGTTTGGACTCCACCAATCCACAGTCAGACAGACTGTGTACAAATGGAGGAAATTCAAGACCATTGTTTCCCTCCCCAGGAGTGGTGGACCAACAAAGATCACTCCAAGAGCAAGGCGTGGAATAATGAGGTCACAAAGGACGCCAGGGTAACTTCAAATCAACTGAAGGTCTTTCTCACATTGATGTTAATGTTCATGAGTCCACCATCAGAAGAACACTGAACTACAATGGTGTGAATGGCAGGGCTGAAGGAGAAAGACTCTGCTCTCCAAAAAGAACGTTGCTGCTCGTCTGCAGTTTGCTGAAGATCACGTGGACAAACCAGAAGCTTGTTGGAAGAATGTTTTATGGACGGATGAGACCAAAATAAAACTTTTTGGTTTAAATGAAAAGTGTTTAGAGAAAGGAAAACTCTGCATTCCTGCAGAAGAACCTTATCCCATTTGTGAAACATGGTGGTGGTAGTATTATGGTTTGGGTCTGTTTTGCTGCATCGGGGCCAGGACAGCTTGTCATCATTGATGGAACAATGAATTCTGAATTGTATCAGATAATTCTACAGGAAAATGTCAGAACATCTGTCCATGAAGTGAATCTCAAGAGAAGGTGGGTCATGCAGCAACACAATGACTCAAAGCTCACAAGTGGTTCTACCAAAAAATAGTTCAAGAAGAATAAAGCTCATGTTTTGGAATGGTCAAGTCAAAGTCCTGACCTTAATCCAATCCAGATGTTGTCGAAGGACCTGAAGCAGCAGTTAATGTGAGGAAACTCACCAACATCCATAGATGAAGCTGTTCTGTACAAAGGAATGAACTAAAATTCCCCCAAGCTATTGTACAGCACTGACCAACAGTTACTGGAAATGTTTAGTTGCAGTTATTGCTGCACGGGGGGGGGGGGGCGGGGGGTCACACCAGATACTGAAAGCAAAGGTGCACATACTTTTACCACTTACACATATGCAATATTTGATCATTTCCTTCAACAAATAAATGACCAAGTATAATATTTGTATCTCATTTGTTTAACTGGGTTCTCTTTATCTACTTTTAAAACTCGTGTGAAAATCCGAGGACGTTTTAATTCAATTCAGTTTATTTATATAGCACCAAGTCACAACAGAACAGAAGTCATCTCAGGGCACTCTGAACAGAAATGTTCATTTACATAAAAAATAAGTTAACACTTCTTTATAGGTCATATTCATGCAGAAATATAGACAATTCTAAAGGGTTCAGAAACTTTCAACTGTATGTGTAATTCTAAACTCTCTCTGGAAGTCCAGTTTTCAGGAAACACTACAGTTCAAAACACAGCAGGTTTTCTGTTTTAAATTATTTTTATATGAACTAGATGTTTAGTGCTCTCCTGTTGTCTGTGCTTACAGCCTGATTAAGAATATTGAAAGACAAATGTGAACAATGTGACCTCTTTTAAACAGAAATAAGCTTCATTTGTTTCTAAATAAAACGAGTCAGAAGTTGTTATTTGAGCCTTTTTAAGGATTGTTTTTGTTGTTATCCAGGTTGATGTGATTCTTCATCATTTACAGCTTCAGTGATGTTTTAAAAAACAAGTTTGAATTTATTGTAAATTTTCTCTAATCAACACAGAGTTATAGTTATACATACAGGTTCAATCAGGTTCATTACTTAAACCTGTTGATAAGTGATGCTGAAGGACCTGCAGGGTCTTTTAACTTGACAGGGTCTATTAACTTCCTGTTAGCAATCATGATTGACCTCTGTCCTCCAGTGTCCATATATTCAGTATATTTGTCCTCCATTGTCACTGTCAGATGTGAATTTGATCTTCTGATTCAGTTTCAGATGGTTCTCACCTTGTCTTTATACAAATTCTTCAGACTGCATGTGTGAAATTTGTGTTTTATTTGATCTTGTGAGTTTCTTTTTTTCTGTTAAATGTCTTTGTCTCGGCTGTTGGAGAGACGTCAAGGGCTTACACTCATAATCCTGAAGTGCACACTTGAGAAGCGGAGACCTGCTTCAGCACAAATGAAATTAACATGAATATGCAGGGTTTAATATTACAGAACCTGCCTTTCTGATATTAGTGCTGCCTTCTGAGCAATGTGGGCCCCTCTTTGTTTAAGCAATGGGAAATGTCCTCGCAGCTGCAGGATGTCTGCCTCAGAATGAGCCGTAAACCACTGAGCGTCGATTAGATCTCCTGTCCGCAGACAGCGGGACGCAGGTGGAGCTCCGCCTCAGTTTGTCAAATTAAAAATGGCCACTGGAACAGTAAACACAGCTGTGTTCAAAATGGTAGCAGGTGCCTCGATGAAGGAAATACAAAAACAGGAAAACTTAGATCATGTTCTGTTGATTGAGTTTATAGGCCTGCATTTATATAAATATTACCGGTAGTCCTCACTTCATGACAACTCTATCTACCTCAGTTCTGTGTTGACATTACACATTTAAAAATCTGTTAAGCACTTGAAGTTTCAAGATGGCTGCCAACAGTGGTGGCTGGTGAAGTTTTCTCCAGTGGGGGCAATAACTCCAAAATAGACGCGCACACACACATTTATTTACACACACACACACATTTATTCACATATATATATATATATCCATCCATCCATTATCTTTACCCGCTTATTCCATTTTGGGTCACGGGGGTCGCCGGTGCCCATGTCCAGCAATCACTGTGTGTAAAGGCCGTCAGGACAATCTCTGTATGTAAATCTTTGCATGTATTTGTCTAACCTCTTGTTTGTTCATGTAAGTGCTGTGTTCCTCTGTATACTTCATTCTTTTTTTTTTGTTGTATACTTGCCATTTGCTTAAATAAAGATTTTTATTTTAATTTTTTATAAAATAAAGATAAAAATAATTTACAAAAAGTGTCCCTGCACGATCTGTTCCAGGACTGGAAGCACGCTCCGTACCGTGCACCCGTACTCTGGGCGCAAGAGACTTGCACCCAGACTAGTCCTATATGTTGTAATGAAGAGGAGTTACAGTGCACGTAAAACTTTTAACGAGTCTATGGGCAAAGATTTTTGTGCCCCCAGGGCGGAAATATGTCATTAATCAGCTACAATGTTTTTGAAAGAAACAACTTTACTCATAACTAACTATAAAATATTTATCTTACACAACAACAAAAAGTACATACATATATTTCAAAATATTTAAATGTTATTATTTCTTTTTTTTTTTTTTTTTATGTCTTCAAGGTAATATGGTGAGTGGTGTGAGTGGTGGGGCGGTGCCCAGCGCTCTCTAAAGGCCAGCTGACACTGGTTGCCAATGTGCAATATAAAAACAGTTTTGAATTTTTAAAAAAAAAATAAAATAAATTATTATTTGTTTTTAAGTATTAGATAACTAAAATCGCATTTATGCATTCAGGAAATGGGGCAGCCATTTAGATTTTTCAGTTCTATATTATATTCAGTCATTTAGCCAAATGTTTTTCATTTTCCCACAATAAAACATTTATTCATTACACATGTATGCCTCATAATTTTCAAGATATTTAAAGATCACTTAAAAATAGCACTTTCAGTGGCTAATTTGAAATTATGCATTGCTTTTCTAAAAAATATTACCTCACAGAAACTCCTATACCGATTAATATGCTTGCATCCACATTTAAAACATTATTTCCTTGATCTGCTCCACTGCAATGCAAAAGTGAAAACCAAAGAGAGAATCAGAACCTCCAGATCTGAGACTATGGTCCTCAGTTAGATGGTGGATTGTCCTCTCTGGGTTTTGTTTTAACTGAGGGAAGAATGGAGCGAGAGATAGATCGGTGCAGCTTCTGCAGTATTTTGGACTCTGTGCCGGTCCATTGTGGTGAAGAGGGAGCTGATCTATAAGGCAAAATTCTCTGTTTACCGGTTGCTCTATGTTCCTACCCTCACCTGTGGTTCTGAACTCTGGCTAGAGACTGGAGATCTTAGATCCAGGGGGTCTGAATGGGTTCTCTCTGCAAGGTAGCTGGACTCTCCCTTAAAGATTGGGTGAGAAGTTTACCAGTAGTTCTCCAGGAGAGACTCGGAGTAGAACTGCTGCTCCTCCAGATTCAGAGGGAACAGTAGAAGTAGTTCAGACATCTGGTAAGGATGGACCCTGGACGCCTCCCTAGGGAGGTGTTCTGGACACGTTCAACTGGGTGGAGACCCTGGAGAAGACCCAGGACACGCTGGAGAGACGGTCTCTGCTTGTCTTTGAACATCTTGGAGTCCTCCCAGAAGAGCTGGAAGAGGTGGCTGTGGAGAGAGATGTCTGGACCTCCCTGATTCAGCTGCTGCCCCAAGACCTGAGTCCAGAACCAGAGCAGGGAGGACTAAACTGAAGAAAAGTCTAAAAAAAAATCCAATATCAATGTTATATTCAAAAAAGTTTGGATTTTTTCTGTTAGAAAGTTCTAGATTTGTAAAAGTCAAATATTCTACAATTATTTATAAAAATTATAAAAATAAAACTGATATTTTCTGATATTGTACAGTTCTGAGTCAGTGGATTGGAGGATCTCTTGATTCAAGTTTTTAATTTACCAGAATAAATAGGAAGTTTTGGGAAAAAAAAGGCTAAAAAAGGAACATCTGAATGATCTAAGCATTACATTTATGGAGAATAAACAAAAGTAAACAACATTTGCTTTGTTTTGTGTCACAATATAACATATAAAACCTAAATTGAGACATATTCTGTGATGATTTTAAGATAAAACTGTGTCACAACTCGTCTGAACATGTTTAAGACTCGTCAGGAGGACTGTGAGCATCTGAGACTCACACATGCTGAACACCGTCTCAGAAAACCTCTGAGAGTTTAAACTTCCACCTGAGCTCAGATGTGCCTAAATGATTTGAGCTGTAGGTGTGAAACTCCACGTTTTGATTTAGGGGGGGCTCGCATGTAGGTCCAGATTTCCCAGTGGAAGAGCAGTTCACAGATAAATATCTCAAGAGGTAAATGTCCCGCTCATTTCCAATTCTGGTTTAACAAGACGGATTGAGGTCAGAGCCAGGGAGCACCGGAGCCAGCCATCAGTGGTGCTTGTGGGAATGCTGTGGGGAGGGGGGCAGATAGGGTGGCAGGAGAATTGGAAGTCCTAGTACGCCCCCCTGAGTTAGATGAACTGGTTTCCTTCTGGTTCATGCTCTTGGTCTGAGTGCTGTGGTGGTGCCAGGCCTCCATAAAGGCTCCAGTGATCCAGTTCTAACTTGGCAACAGGAAACAGAAAGTGAAGCCGGCGGCTCTTTGGTCCAAGCTCCTTCTAAAGACTGCAGCAGAATATTGTCCTGTGTGATAACTCCCCCAGCACAATACATCGTTTCAGAAGGGGCTGGCAGAAAGTGTGACATGGAGAGGGGGGGACTTGTCCACTGACAGCTTGGAGACAAAGTGAGGGAGACTGCTCATTGTCTCATACTGAAACTTCCTGCACAACTTCATCCCAAATCAGAATCTCTCTCAGAATGACGAGGGTCTGGTCTCAACCAGGTGCTGCAGAGGCTGTAAACTCAAGAACAAAACACACGTGTCCCGTTACTCAAGTGTCCTGCGTCCACCTCAGCCTGAGGTCACACGTGTCCCGTTACTTCAGTGTCCTGCGTCCACCTCAGCCTGAGGTCACAGGTGTCCACTTTTAAGTTCAACACAGACTGAGGGCGCTTTTGTTTGTTTTTTATGCTGTTGTTGGTTATTTACCTTCATCCTGCAGCCAAGAGTCATAGTCAAGAGCCATACAACCATCCAGCCATCCATCCATCCATCCATTCATCCATCCATCCATCCATCCATCCATCCATCCATCCATCCATCCATCAATCCATCCATCCAGCCAGCCATCCATCCAGCCAGCCAGCCAGCCAGCCAGCCAGCCAGCCATCCATCCATCCAGCCAGCCAGCCAGCTAGCCATCCATCCAACCAGCCAGCCAGCCATCCAGCCATCCATCCATCCATCCACCCAGCCAGCCAGCCAGCCAGCCAGCCAGCCAGCCAGCCATCCATCCATCCATCCATCCATCCATCCATCCAGCCAGCCAGCCAGCCAGCCAGCCATTCATCCATCCATCCATCCATCTATCCATCCATCATTGGGTCATGAGAGCAACACTTCCAGGACATCCACCTCCACAGATACTCTCTCCACCTCTTCCTGGGGGATCCCAAAGCATTCTCAGGCCAGAGAAGATTAATCCCTTCAGACTGTCAGCCATGACAGTATTCAGAATATCAGGGCAAATTTTGCCCAAACTGCCTCACCACAGTGAAGTTTTATAACCTTTGAGACTTCTGTCATGGTGATAGTCTTGTCTCCCTCAGGTTTTACCACTGTGCCTCTTCAAATGTAGGCATGGTGGCCGGATTAAGAAGATTCTCGAAGTGCTCCTTCTACTGCTCAACAACATCCCCAGTCCAGGTCAGCAGTTCCCCATCCAAACCACAGCCAGGGACAGGGTCGGCTGTCTCTTTCTGAGTCACTGAACATTTTGTCAGAACTTCCCTAAGGCCAACTGAAAGTCCCCTCATACATGAGTTTTTGCATCCTCAACCACAGAAACCCAGTTGTTTTAACCACCCTGTTCCTGTCAGCCGCTTCAAGAGTCCTCTGGGACAGATAGACCCTGACAACTTACTTTAACTCAATGGCCTGCATCACTCCAGGCGTCCAACAGCAAACTCTTTGGTTTCCGCTGCGACTGCACCAACAATCTTCAGGCCACGGCGTCTGGAACTGCATGTGCAACAGAGGTCCTGAACATGGCCCATTCAGATTCTGTGTTCCCGACCTCCTTCTGGGCATGTGAAAGATCTCACAGAGATGGGGGGCAAACGTTCCCAAATGAGATGCTTTGTTAAAAAAAAAAGTATGAAGTGTTCAAAAATTAAATTGAAGACAAATCTGGCAACATTCAATCACATTCAGCAAACTACAAAATTACCACTAAGTGAAAATGTATATATCTCATGGACCCAGCAAATTGTCTTGAATCTTGTATTCTGCACTTTCACTCAGTCTGCGTGGGTTTATATTGTATTTTTAATTAGAGAGGATATAATCACAGATCTGCAGAAGCGACTTAGTTTAGTTTGCATGAAATTGGATCTCCTGATGGTTAAAGTTTTGCAATCTTATTAAAAATAATAAATGGCATTTGCTGCAGTCTGTTGCTAAACTACAGCAGGTGTTAGTCCAAATACCAACTGTACGATTCAGTTCTGGCAGTTCGGGTTCAGGTTTTATTTCTGTTTCCTGCATATTTTATTTATTGTTTATGTGCAGGTTACATGTTAACCCAAAACTCGATCTTCTTCTTCATGAATCAGTGCATTTGAAAGAAAAGAATAAGGTTCAGCTTTTTAGCATGTTGGCCTTCAAAGCTGGGGGAGGAAACAGTAACTGAAGTGTTTCTGTTCCTGAGAGTCTAACAAGGGCTGCTTGGAAAATAAACGCAGTTCAAACCTGTCTGCAGAACAACAGCCTGAGAGATGAGGAAACAATCTGAGGAGGAGCAGAAAATCATTCACCTGTTTATATCTACACCCCCACCCCCTGTTTTTTCCATGGCCAGGCCCAGCCATCCCTCCAGCTGTCAGTGTGTGTGTCCATGCGTGAATGCTCATAAATCTCTATGAAAGCTACTATCTGGAGTAAAACCATTTTATCCATCAGGGAGTGGAAACAATCCTGCTTGATGTCCACGTGCACGGCCTTGGACATCCACACAAACACAAATGGAAAGAGAGAAAAAAAAAACATTTTATGATAAATGCCATAGCCTCAGCATGAAATGATGTGATAGGCACCATAAGTAATTAAAGCAGGACACAGGGCAGATATTTTCCAGCTGGACATATTACACCCAGGCAGCAGAGAGGAGGCTGATACATCATGTCACTGTTTTCTTTCTTTCTTTTTTCTTCTTCCCTTTTTTTTTGTTTGTTTGTTTAAAAATGCATTTCTGGTGAAAAACAGACGTACTGATGGTATAAAAATGTGAGACCCTCTTGACTGATGCAGATCCTTCATCATGAAAAGCAAAATATATTATTATGTTAAGGATTTCAGAAAGTTAAGGAGGCGATATAAACATCCACCCATCTATGGTAGGTCGTGAAGCTGCTTTGAAGACAAAAATGTAAGATCTATTGACTTATATTTATGAGATACTGTGACTTAACTTCTTATAACTATGACTTGGCTCCTCAAAGTTGAGTTTGTACAAAAAAGTATGACAGCATCTCGTTGTTATGTGACATAATCCCATGATTATAAATTGTCCTTTTTTTAATCTCTCAGAATTATGTCTTAAAATATGACTTGGCATCTCTAAAGTCTGAGATACAACCTATTATTTCTGAAATCATATCTCATAATCATGACTTAAAGCAAATATTCTTCATTAGCATGGCAGAAATGAAATTCCAAATACAAATAGTAGTTTGCATGATTATTTTTTTTAAGAACAATAAATGCATAACTTTGCTTTTGACTTTCAAACTATGCACTAATGTTGCTATATTGCTAAGCAATATTCAGATTTTATTTTCCTGGTAAACAGCGCAGCAAATAAAAATGTGAATGATGTGAACTCCTAGAGAGAAAAGAACTTAAGAAGGAAAAAGTGCAGAATATTAGGGACAATTAAACACAACAGAGCAGGAAATGAGTTGAGTAGAATGCAGCTAGGAATGGAGAATAAAGCCTGAAGAGTAGCTGGAAGAAAAGACAGACTCTGTTGTGTTAACAGCATAGATTAGTGCAGCAGCAGATAAGATGGTGGACATAATCTTTCATTACAGAAGAAGGTGGAGGGAGTGAAAGAAGAAGCTCCCACTCAGGTCCTGACCCGAGTTCTTACACACGAGCTTTCAGCAGATCTCAGACTGAATGTTGCCATTGTTCTGGATGCTGCTCAGCCTCAGCTTACTCTAATAAAGAAAAAATGTCATAATTAATGTTACACTGCAGTATGCAGACAGGTAGTACACTGCTGTAAACATTTGTTACACTGCTGTAAACAGACAGTTATTACACTGCAGTATACAGACAGGCATTATGCTGCAGTAAACAGTTGTTACACTGCTGTAAACAGTTATTACACTGTTGTAAACAGTTATTACACTGCTGTAAACAGTTGTTACACTGCTGTAAACAGACAGTTATTACACTGCAGTATACAGACAGGCATTATGCTGCAGTAAACAGTTATTACTATCAGTTTAACAGTTATTGTCTATCATGGTGCATTAAGATTCATAACTGGCTGTGATTATCGTACCCACCACTGCACCCTGTATTCACTGGTTAACTGGACATCATTAACTTCATGCAGACTCTCTCACTGGTACATTTTCATCTTTAAATCACTTCTTGGTCTGTTGCCTTCATACATCTCCTCCTACATGTCTCTGCGTGAGTGCAGCTACAGTGTGCGCTCTCAGGACATTATTACCTGCAGTGTTCCCTCAGTGAGGACTGAACTAGGCAAAAGGGCCTTTTCCTATTCTGCTCCTGTTTCCTGGAATATCTTACAAAAAGATTTGAAGCTCTCGACCTTGACCTCTCTAAGTGTCTTTAAGAATCTGTTGGACACCTGGCAGGGTCCAATGCTGACATGTTCCTGTTGTTAGTTTTCTACATTTGTCTTGGAATCTAGCTGTTTTTTGTTTTGTTACCTTTTCCTTTTAGCCATCCTATTTGTTAAAAAAAAAAAAAAACCTGTAGTATGCTTTTTTAGAACTGTTTATTGTTGTTGCTGTTGTCCATTGTTGTCATCTTTCTTTGTTGAAATCAGGTCTCTCTTGTAAATGAGTCCTCAAGGCTCAATGGGATTTACCTGTATAAATAAAGGTTGATTGATTACACTGCTGTAAACAGTTATTACACTGCTGTAAACAGTTATTACACTGCTGTAAACAGTTATTACACTGTTGTATACAGAGAAGCATTATACTGCATTAAACAGTTATTACACTGCTGTAAACAGTTATTGCACTGCAGTACACAGAGAGGTATTATACTGCAGTAAACAGTTATTACACTGCTGTATAAAGAGAGATATTATACTGCTGTAAACAGTTATTACACTGATGTAAATAGTTATTACACTGCTGTATACAGAGAGGTATTATACTGCAGTAAACAGTTATTCCACTGCAGTAAATAGTTATTACACTGCAGCATACAGAGATGCATTATACTAAGGATAAATTTTATTCATTGAAGGCAGTCATATTCATTCATAACTTTATTATTAGTAAGCCTGAGAGTTACCAGATCCTAGCAAATAGTTACCGGAAGCACCCTGTTAAAATAAGAGAGTTCCCGGATTCTGTGCCAGGCAGGATCCAGCCCAAATTAAGCCCTGATTAGGGCCCATTTTAAAAACCACTCTTTGTGAAAGTGCTTTAATGATAATTTACAGAAAGCAGACAGCCATTACACAGCTGTAAACCCAAACTCGGGAAGTGCTCACAGGTCATAACCTTTGATTTATTTCATATAACACACCACTGTGTAAGATGGGCAATCCTGTAATCACCTGCTTCTGTGAGTGTGATTGTTTGTCTGTGTCGCAGATATTTTCAACTATCAGTATACACAATAAGGTAGATTAGCTCAGATAACAGTTCACTTTGTGTTTTTCACACTCAGGGTTCTGAAACATGTGGAGGATCCTTAATTTCATATGAAATCAACTTGAAGAACAAATTTACTTTAGGTACAACTCACACGTACACACAGATGATTTGGTGTATCTGGTCACTCGGACCCACCCTCATGAGAACCACAGTCCAAACATTTGTCCTGCACAGCTTCAGTTCCACACTGCACACATGCAGCTTTGGAGCCCTGAAGCCATTAGTCCTGCAATAACAGCTTCATTGATGAGGTTTCTGCGCGGCCTGGCCTGGCAGCATCTGGACTGAACCACAAAGGTCCAAAATTGGCTGTCAGGGAAAAAACACAATCAAGACTTGGGATGACCACAGATTTACTAAGGTGATCCAGAATTTTGGTCATGGTGGTTATTTCTTCAGTTGTGAGGATAACAAGATTTTCCTCAACTTGTTTTGATTTCAGATCAGAGGCCCGGCTGAGCGTTTGGATGGAGGTGGCCATCATTCACTTTTGCAAAAGAAAACTAAATAAAAATCTCTCCAGTTCGACAGAATATATAATTTACCCTGTGTTTGACATTTGAAGAAAAGAAAATCGACAACTTATTTTACTTGTCTTTATTTAGGAAGATTCACATCTGTTGTTCACCTGTTGTTCAAAGAAAAAGCAACATAAAGCATGCAGAACAGTGACCCTCCAGGACCAGGACTGGACTGCAGACTGATATAGCTTTTTTTGTAAAACATTGTGCCACAAAGTGATCTAGCTACGATTCGCGTGGGCTCTAGTGAAACTTCAGTGCACTCTCTTTTCATGGAAGAAAAGCTCCCAGGTCAGACCCAGAGCCTCTCAGCCCGTCATGTTTCAGGTGAGCCAACACAACAAACCTTAAAAAGCTGTTTTATGCTGCTGTGTTTCTCTCCTGAAGACTAAAGTCCAACAAGAGTTGAGACACATGTAGTCAGGAGAGCTGACCTCAGCTGCCTCAAACCTCCGAGCTGAACTGATTTTCTTTGAGCAGACAAGATGAGACAAACGTTTGAAATACCAGAAACTCCTATTTTCATTTTGCTTTGGATCAAACGGGAGGACTTTGCTGTGATTCTTTTACCTTCTTCTTCTTTCTGTCCAGTTCTTCTAACAAACATGAGTTATTTTTTACATGTTTGTGCATCTCTGCAAAACACGAATCCTGACATTTATTTCCCTCCATAGATGCACATTTTTTCATCTCCATCGCTCTTTTTTAATTTTAATCAGAGTTAGGGGTTCTCTTTCTTTCTGCTGACACACAAGCTTCTTTCTGCTGATCTAGTCACCTTTTACTTCTATTTCACCTCAAATGGAGGAGCTGATGCAAATTTTGGAGCTGCTGGATACCAGCTAAATGACATTTCATGGATTTTATATCTCTTTCCTATTCATGCACTCATCAGCTGTTCCTGGGCATTACTGTCAGTGACATGTGGTCCTTTCTTGTACTCAGACTCTTTGATCTGGTTTAGGCCGCCTAGTCCAACAACAGAACCGTTCACAGTTTATATTGAAGGATTTGTGTTTTCTGGAAAGTGTTGGCTCATAAATCATGAAAACTCCTCTGCAGAGCAGAAGTTTTCTCATGGATGGATGGATGATGGATGGCTGGATGGATGGATAGAAGGAAGGATGGATGAATGAATGAATGAATGGATGGAATAATTGAATGATGGATGATGGATGGATGGATGGATGGATGGATGGATGGATGGATGGATGGATGGATGGATGGATGGATGGATGAATGGATGGATGGATAGATGGATGGGTGGGTGGATAGAAGCGTGGATGGATGATGGATGACTGGAAGGATGGGTGATGATGGATGGATGGGTGATGATGGATGGATGGATGATGGATGAAAGGATGATGGATGGATGGATGGATGGATGGATAATAGATGAATGGATGGATGATTATGTATGAATGGATGGTTGATGGATAGATAGATGATGGATGAATGGATGATGGATGGGTGGATAGATTATGATGGATGGATGGATGATGGATTAAAGAACAATAGATGGATGAATGGATGATGGATGGAGGAATGGCTGGATGAATGGATGGATAATGGATGGATACAGGAGCCACATGAAGGTATTTCTCTGCAGCAGATGGAGAAGCAGCAGGTGTCGGGGGCGCAGGCTCTTGCCCTCAGCTCTAAATACTGATGTTCCCCGACAGCAATGCATTGTGGGATATCTTCTCACGCTCCTCACATCTTCACCAAAAAGCTGCCTCCATTCCAAGTTCTCCTGCTTCCACCATGATTTAACTCTGGTCAGATTTTATTGATGCAGGACAAATAAAAAAAAGAAGTTAGAAATTATTTTAGATTTTTTTTTTCTGATCCACACAAGGTCAGAATTATACATACATGCTGAAACAAATTCATACATTTTCTCAAATATGTTAATAGGTAGTGCTGAAGAATCTAGAAGGTCTTTTAATGTGACAAGATCTGTTGACTTCCTGTTAGTGATTAGGATTGACAGCAACTGGAAGGAAACTCTGTGTGTGTGTGTGTGTGTGTGTGTGTGGGGGGGGGGGGGTAATGTAATTCTGACCCTTTGATGATTGTTGAAAATTTACAATACAGTACATTCAAACTTTTTTTCTTTATTTTTCTTTATAAATAATTTTATTTGTTGTGGAATCGTTTTGCCCAGGAAAAAGTAAGATTCAAATAAATCATTAAAAGCCCAAAATGATCAGACCTTCATGTTCAGGGTGAGCAGATGGAAATAACTGAAGCTGTAACTCAAAACAAATCATTTTAAAATAAATGTAAAGAGGCAGAAAACAACGTGTCAACTCAGACCTCGACAAATTGTTGACATTCTAACAACATCTTTAAATGATCGTCCATCTTTAGTCACCACGTGGCTCTTGGTCAGGCAGCAGTAAAAACAGCATAGTTTATATATATATACATG
>NC_056499.1:13923056-13940949 GCF_014905685.2 Nematolebias whitei | reverse complement strand
TATATATATATTCTAATAATAGTTTCAATAATTTCAGATGAATCTTCCTCTGAGGGACCGAGCAGCACTCACGGGGCAGCAGGGCTCAGATGAAAGAGAAGGTGCTTCACTAATCAGATCATTTAGCTGTTAGCCCCCAGCCCCCTCGTGTGTAAACGTCCTTGAGTTTAACACGGAGTTCCCCGTGGAAGACAAACACCTCGTACAGAACCTGAAAGCTGCACAGCAGCAGAACAGAACCACATTTAGAACCCTGCAAAGGTTTAAAGATTCTGCAGAGACTTTTTATTAAACCTGTAAATGGAATTCATGCAACTCAACCGAAAGAAAAACAAGGAGTCAGTGAAAACTTATGTATTTAATAATAATTTCTGCTTATTTTAATTTATTTTGAACTCTGAACTTTATGCTTTTGTCTGTGTCAAACTGATTCAAGATGGCTGCCTCAGCTAACCGTCTTTAGCCAACACACACATACACAAAAAAAGGCCATAACTCAGTCAGTTTTAAAGATGACTTTCAGGATGTTTTACTTCAAAACTGATGAAAGGAATTTTTATTGTTTTTTTCCCCGTCTATTTTCTGCAACTTAATTACAGCTGATTGTATTATTTTAGCTCTTCAGATATTAAAACATTCGGCTCATTCTGTAGATAGGTGCTTCTGGAATTTGTAATGTTTAAATACAGTAGTCCCTCGTTTATCGTGGGGTATCGTACCCTGAAGACCTACAATAAGTGAAAAACTGCGAAGTAGGAACAGTAGTACAAGAAGTAAGTAGTACTTTATTATATATATATATATATATATACAGTATATAAAGACATTTTAAACACTTCCCACACTCTTACAATATTCTAAACAATGTTTCTAAACGCTCTAATTGAGCACAGTGTGTCATGATTTCAGCTCTCTGCCTCCTCTGCTTTTTGCCACCTGCAAGCGTTCTTGGCCACGCCCACTTCTCCATTCTGCACGATGAACAGCTGATCAGCTGCAGCAGGAAATTTATCCTGCAGTATCGGCTGCACAATTGTGCAGTAGGTGCTAAATAATTTAAAATAATTTATTTTAAATAAAAATTCCATGCTGAGCGTGCAGCTCATCCATCAATCAGCCAGTTGTGTGTCATGCCCAATCTTATTTTGAAAAATTGCGATAGAGCGAGTCCGCAATAAATGACCCGCGAAGTAGCGAGGGATTACTGTATTTTCCTCATATAAACACATAAAAACATTCTTCTCTAGGGAATCTGCTTCAGCCACTGGCTCTGTTTCTGTCTTCAAAATTATTTTAGCACCATTTTGCCACTTCTGACTTTTAGCTATACTTAGATAGCATTTTATTACTTTTACTCTTGAGCTATCATTTTGCCTCCTTTAGCTTTTAGCTAGTGTTCCACTTCTTTTAAATTAAACAGCTCAGTTTCAGTTTCTTCAGGAGTTGTTCAGCTCTTAGTGTTCACACTGCATTTTTGCAAAAATGGCAATTTCTCCGGTTTAAACTGCAACCCACCACTACAGCACATCGTTTGAAATGAAGGACATATGTGTTTATGTTGTCCAGTAATGTTTTTCATGTGAACCTGTACTTTGATTTAAAGTGATTGCTCAGAGAAAGAATAAAAAATAAAAAATAAACTGGAAGAAGTTGTGGTTGGATATGATCCCAGAAACGCTCTCCACTGATGAGTGGAGTGGCTGCAGCTGTGACAGGTGAAACAGAGAGCAGGCGATGGGCATGGCAGGCTGAATGGAAACGTATGGACCGTTGCAGAAAAGGCAGGTGGTACAGAGGAATACACAAGGACTAAATAAATAAAAAACACAAAAGCACAAAATAGATAATAAACCATGAAAACCAAAAAGGGAATGAACCCAGTAACAAACATGGAGGACAACCTGAGATAGATTAGAACAGTTTTCTTTCACGTTAAATTTACTTACATGACAAAATGTTTAAGGACGTTTATTAAACCCTTTATTTATGAATCAAGGGTCAAAACATATTTGTGTAGGTCTTGACAATAACCAAATATTTTTGGGCCTTTTACTTTGAAAGTGTTGTGAAACTTTAATACACGCCCTGCGATTGATTTTCTAATTTACAATACATAAAACACTTTCTTTTCTGTTGTTTGACCTTTTTCTCTTTCTTTCAATCCCTCTCAGTGGATGGTTTAGTGAATTATTGCATTGTTTGTATTCATATCTCATTCTACATTCATTAGATGTTACTGAACCACAGAGTGAGACCCAAATTTAGGGACAATTTATTCCAAATGTAGTAATACCAAGCACCATTAATGGAAATTACCATTGTAATTGATGAATGAGTTCCTGTAATGAAATTATAGGGTGCAAAGCTAAAGAGTTATTTTAGGAGCGGGGACGAGGAGGTTTTTCTCATGAGTGATAATAGGCCCGCTCTAATTGGAGCGTTGATGAGGACCCTACAATAGGTCCTCCCTCGAGGAGGGATTTCTAAAGTCTATCATTTAAAGATAGGACCAACGTTTTCTGCAGCTTTAATTGAAATCCTGTTAAAAAAATACAAAGAAAACTTAATAGGTTTTGCCGGAGCACTCAACCAATCACAGAGATAGTGGCGCTCATCGACTTCGATAATTATTTCAGACTTGAACTCTCGCGTCGAGCGATTGAGCTCATTCTTTCCTGAGAAGTGGTTGCTATAAATACGTCCTTCATAGGCGACATGAGGCAGCGCCAGGTGGAGGCATTTAGAACAAATGCTAATTTGTGCTGATATTAGAACCGATTCATGTGGAGGATTTCCACCAAGCCGGGACCAGACGATATGGACCAGCTCCGTGAGGCTCGCGTTCCTCTGACAAGGTTTCAGAAAGATGGATGATGGTGATCTGCATCTGGATGTGTAATTTAATCTCAGCTCTGTCACTGGCAGACAGAGGAGGCTTTAACTATAACTAGGATATTAATGTATGCACATTACTGGCTGGGTGACACAAAGCTCCAGGAACTCATACCAGAACCACAGCAAATCCACTGAAGCCATCTGTAATCTAGAACCTGTTAATACCTGAAAGGTGGTGTGGAGGTGGATAGAAGCTGACAGAACCAGACTGGACCATAAAAGTTCTAATCAGGTAAGCTAAAGCAACACCCTGACATAAATCTGCAGGTTTCATCAGTCAGGGCTTCCCGGTGGGGCCGGTGCAAAGATTAAAAAGTGTTACCTCACAGCTCGGTTCTTCCCCTCTTTTTTTTTTGGTAAGATTATAACTGAACTTGAAAAAATAATAATAAATAAAATTCAGATTAAAGCAAAGTTTCATTTAGATGCTTTCCAGAGTGGCAGTATGTCACACCATGTAGACAAGAATTGCAAAAAAAAAAAAAAAATTGTGAGAAAAAAATAGAAAATCAATGGGATTTTGGAGAAACCCATGAGAAAACCCAGTTCTGCTTGGATCTCCAGATCAGACTTTACAGCAGAATCATGTTCAGAGTTGAAACGGGTCACAGGAAGTTGGACTTTTCATGTATTAACTACAGTTTTCACATCTTTACTGCTTTTTACACAAACACAGCTGAACATGGAGGAGTTTACAGAGTAGGAAGCTCAACTGATGATGTCACATGACGTGTGAGCTGTCTGAAATCTCACAAACTCTTCTCACTCCTGCAACTGTTGTAGGAACAAATACACACTAACTATACAAAATATACAAAATATACAAACTACACAACCAGACCTGGGCGTTTTTGCCTTCTTTCACTCCATGTCTCTCTTTGCTGTAGGACTGATGATTGTCCCCTAATACCCCACCCCCCACCCCCACCCCACACACACACACGCACACACCACCACCCCTGAGTGCACACACCTTTATTGGCCACATGTATATTTCTGCTGACTTTACTGTTCAAATAGACCATAGAAACCACACATGGACCATACAAACATCTGGACCATAGAAACCACACCTGAACCATAGAAACCACTTCTGGGCCTTAGAAACCACCTTGAACCACAGAAACCACACCTGAACCATATAAACTACACCTGGATCATAGAAACTACACCTGAACCATAGAAACTACCCATGGAACATAGAAACCACCCTGAACCACAGAAACAACACCTGAACCATAGAAACTACACCTGGACTACATAAACCATACTTGAACCATAGAAACTACACCTGGATCACAGAAACCACACACGGACCATACAAACATCTGGACCATAGCAACTACCCTGAACCATAGAAACCACACCTGAACCATAAAAAACACTTCTGTACCATAGAAACATCTGGACCATAGAAACCACACCTGAACCATAGAAACCACTTCTGGACCATACAAACATCTGGACCATAGAAACCACACCTGAACCATATAAACCACTTCTGGACCATAGAAACATCTGGACCTTAGAAACCACCTTGAACTATAGAAACCACACCTGAGCCATAGAAACTACACTTGGATCATAGAAACTACACCTGAACCATAGAAACTACCCCTGGACCATAGAAACCCCCCTGAACCACACCTGAGCCATAGAAACTACACCTGGACCACATAAACCACACCCGGACCATACAAACATAATAATAATAATGTCATCACAATGTCAGCACTGTATGTTTCCATACAATGGCGAAATTAGTCTCTGCATTTAACCCATCCACCACCAGGTGGTGCAGTGGGCAGCTATTGAAAGCGCCCGGGAGGCATTTTGGGGATGAGGTGTGCTGCCCAAAGACACCACGTGATGTGCAGTGACTGGGGATCGAACCTGGGACTTTCGGGTCCCAAGCCGGCTGCCCTGCCTCTACACCATCTCGGCCCCCATCATCTGGACCATAGCAACTACCCTGAACCATAGAAACCACACCTGAACCATAGAAACTACATCTGGACCACAGAAACCACACCTGGACCATAGAAACCACACCTGGACCATGGAAACCACCCTGGACCACAGAAACCACACCTGGACCACAAAAACCACACCTAGACCAGTTGCTCTGTGTTCGTCTGGGTCTGATTGGTGTTTGGAACTGTTTGCTTCTACTCGACCCTGAAATATTTCTTGATGTGAATTGAGAGAAACTAAATAATCTGAACTAAAGTGAACGTTTCTTTAGATTTGTGTAGTCTGTGCATCACTGACAACATCTAACATCAGAGAACATGTGTGGCTGTAGACTTGTTAGAATTAGAACAAATTGTAGAAAAAACACTTTTTAAAATATCAGCTACATTAATATAGATTTAATGTTAGTTCCTGTCAGACAGATTTTAAAAAAATCACCCTACACATTCCAAATAAAAGTCAAAATGTGACTTTTCTTTTTCTTGTTTCCCTAAAATAGAAATATCTCCATCTCTTACCCCACTCCAGCCCTCCCATTGCCATCCCACAATCTTGCACAGTTTTGCGCTTTTACTTTTTTTACTTTTTTTTTTTAGCTTTTAGTTGAAAAGCTTGGATTGTCAGTCTCTGGTGGTAAGAATCCTAATTTAGGACAGTAGGTGAAAGCTATTTATTCCAAACTCAGCTGAGTCTTCACAGCCCTCAGAGGCGAACAAACTGCAGAGATGCATTCTGGGTAAAAAGAGAGCACGTAGAGGCTGAGAGGATGCATTGTTTATTGGCAACTCCCCGTAGAAGGACGCCTAAAATAAAATACAGAAATAGAAACCAAAGAAGAAAGATTTGTCTCTTCTACCAACAGAATGGTAAAAATGAGTGTTAGATTTTTAAATGTTACACTTTATTACAGTTTTATTTGTGTTTTTGTTGCATAGTTCCTCAGCTCAAGGACTCAGTTTCTCACGCCTGCTCCTCATCAGCCCAGCTGTTACTCATTGTGTAATCACTCTTCCTCCTTTTACTCTTCAGTGCCTCCCGTCAGGTCCTCAGACTTTATCCTCCTGATCTTAGATTTTTCACATGCACATCCAGCTTTAGTTTTTCTTTAATAAACTGCCTGTTTGTAATCATACATGTCACCTGGTGCCAGCACGTTTGGGTCCAAACCAACAAGCCAATAACATTTATTACAGGCAGGTGTGGAAAAACGAAGGAACAATGGATAAAAATGCAAAAAATTCAGAAACATAAAAACTCCTCTACTAAACTGGGAACAAACCACCAGAAACAAGAAAACTGAAACAGATTGATGAGAGAACTCAGAACCCAAGACCTCCAGAACAGTGACAGTTTGCTTATTTTATACATTAGCCTGCATTTGAATAAATACTCAAAGTTCAACAAAATGCATTAAAGTAAATTTTTACATTAAAGGCAATTTGTGGTTCTTTTGAGTGCAACAACTGAAACGTTTTCCAACTCAGTGAATAATAGTTTTAAATCATTGGGATATTAAATAACAATATTGATACTGAATTATTATTTTTTTACTTTTTCTGAAATTTCACCAGTTCTGAGCAGGTTCACATGTTTGTCAGTGTCTCTCAAGGAGACACTTGTGTCTCTTCTTCCTCCTTGCTCTCTTCAGTCACATTCACATGGAGCTGTCAGAGCAAAACAAAAGTGTCTGGTTGTTTATCTGTCTTTGACTGAAGGTGGGGATTTGTCTTTGGGCACCGTGTTTTGTCTGTCAGGAGCTTGTTGAAGCTGGGCTGCGGGCCCAAAACTGACAAAACACAATCATTCTCTGAGGAGACGCGCTCAGTGCCAGAAGCACTTGGACTGTCCACTTGTCCCAAATGTCAGAGGAACTGAAAAATGTGGCTTCAATGTTTTTAGGAAAAACTGACTATCATTTAAATTCCAGTTCCAAAAATGTTGGCAGGATGTGTAAAATGTAGATAAAAACAGAACACATAGATTCATAAATTTTATTAACACATCCATCCACCCACCCATCCATCCATTTTCTTTACCCGCTTATTCCATTTTGGGTCACGGAGGTCGCTGGTGCCCATGTCCAGCAATCACTGTGTGAGGGGCGGGGTACACCCTGGACGGGTCGCAAGTCCATCACAGGGACACATAGAGACAAACGAGACAAACAACCATTCACTCTCCCACTCACACCTAGGGACAATTTAGAGTTACCAATCAGCCTAACATGCATGTTTTTGGTCTGTGGGAGAAAACCGGAGTACCCGGAGAAAACCCAGAAGGCCCCTGGACCGGGGTTTGAACCAAGGACCTGCTCGCTGAGAGGCAGCAGCTCTACCAGTTGCGCCACCGTGCTGCCCTTTATAAACACATATTTTATTGAAATTGGAGCATAATAAACATTCCAGGTCCATATTTCCTCTATGAAGTTTTTCTTCTAACAACAGTCTGAAGGTCCAGGACCTGAGGAGACCAGCTGTTGGAGGTTCTTGAGGACCTGAGGAGACCAGCTGTTGGAGGTTCTTGAGGACCTGAGGAGACCAGCTGTTGGAGGTTTTAGAAGATCTGAAGAGACCAGTTGTTGGAGGTTTACAGATGTACTTTTCAGATGTTGATCTAAAACACTGCATTGTTGGAGTCTTTCCAGATGTGTCAGCTGCTCATATCAGAGGAATTAATGCACCCCCATACCATCAGAGAGGCAGGCTGTTGACTTGTGAGCAGATACCAGGCTAGATGGTCCCTCTCCTCTTTAGAACGAAGGAAGTGGCATCTGTGGTTTCTAAATAGAACTTCAGATTTGGACCAGCCTGACCTCAGAGCAGTTCTGGACTTCACCTCAGTCTATTTGAAATGAGCTCTGAACTAGAGAAGACTGCAGCGGTTCTGGATGATGTTCACATCTGTGAACAAAACCAGAACCAGACCTGGTTTTGATGCAGTGGCCCCTGAGGACCTCGTCCTTTGAACTCAGAGATTTACAGATTCTTCTAATCTGTGGATCAGATTATGGATTGGAGATGATGGAGATTAAAGTCTTTATTCAGGAACTTTATTCTGAAATGTTCCTCTAGTTTTAGACAGAGAGCTGAACCTGTGCCCATCTTTACTTCAAACAGTCTCTGACGGACCAGCTGATAATTCACTTCATCAGTTACTAAATGTCCCTTATGGTTCTGATCCGGATCTCTGACTCTTCCAGTCTTTAGTTACACCTGGAACAACTCTTTACAGACAAGTTGCTGCCAAAAAAAAAATCTATTTTACCTTCATAAATTAATAAAATTGTACAATTTCTTAGTTACAAAATATGCAAAATGTGCTTATTGTGTTCCATTGTGAATAAAATGGGTTTATGAGATTTACAAATCACTGCCTTCTGTCTTCTTCTACATTTTGCCCAACTTTTTTGTAAATAGTGATGTAAAGTGACTCGTAAAAATGTGCTCCTTGCTGCTGCCTGTTTGTGACTTGAAGCATCACTGAATTTAAAACCAACAACAGTATGTTATTGGCCTGTGCATTGTTGGCTGCTGTCTTTTAGGTGTGTGTGCCCTCTGAACACACTCTGGCTGCTTCCTTTGATTCAGCTCCCAAAGCCATGTGAATATATTGATCATGCTAATGAAGCTAGAGCAACCTGAGTATGCAAACGTGGAGGTTAAGCAATGGCACCATTGACAGATAAGTGACAAAGACAGGAGGGTGTGTGTGTGTTTGTGTTGATTTTATATGTACAGCACTTTGTGGCAGCTGTGGTTGTTTTAAAGGGCTTTATAAATAAAGTATTATTATTATTATTATTATGCGTGTGTGCGCATCTCATGGGGTAGTGATTATTTAAAGATGTGTTTTGAAGAGCATAGTCTGATTCATGCTAATGGTCAAACGTTTTAGAAATTCTTAGAAATTTACACCTTTTAATTTTTGAAGACAAAAGCTGTCAGGTAATCCGTGGAGCTCAATGGCTGATGGATGCGATCACCTTGTGGCATCTCCGCAGCACTGAAGGGACGGTGGGAGGGGAGCAGCACAAGAATGATCTCGGCGTAGTTGAGAAAATGTAAAACAGCGGAAAGAAAATGTCAGAGCTGGGAATACTGAACAGACGGCAGAATGTGTGTTCTGCATGCGTGTGCAGGGTGAGAATGTCAGAAGGGGGGGAAACGTTCTTCCCCCATGCCACATTTAAATCCCATCTATCAGGCAGATTGTGGAATAAGACGTGAGGTAGGACAGAAACGCTACACATCTGCTGTTGCTTCCTGTCGCAGGGGACCGCTCCCCTCCTGGAGCTGCAGGCCTGCCGTTAGGATGTAAAATCACCTCTGAGCTCGTTCGTAAGAACCCTCAGTGATGCACTTCACCGCAGTCAGACTTTATGTGACTGCTCACTAATTACTGACAAATATTCAAGTTTTGATTTTAAATAAATAGGCAACACAAAATGTGATTAAAAAAGGCTGACAAGTTTCAGCAGCTTCTGAATTAATTAGATTCACAAACGGAATGCTGCCGCAGTCAGATGTCTATGACCCATCATGGATGTCAGCATCATTTCAGGATTTTAATGCTTTATTTAAAATGTTCTTGTGTCAGGGTGGGACAAAACATACAACTTTAATCTTTTTTTTTTTTTTTTACAAATCTGTAGTTACCGTGGATTTTCTCTTCCCCACTGTCCCCATCAGATGGAAGAAAACTGAAGATGACATTCAGGAACATCCCAGGAATTACCCAGGCTCCATCTTGCCATGAAATTGGACCAGCTGGAACACCAGTGTCCCATTCCACCAACGTCCCTGTCTACAAGTGAAGACTGTACATCACCGTGGACTGAGAGGACCAAGAAAAAAGCTCCAAAATCCTCCAGCTGGCCTGAAACCAGCAGCCGTCCACATGAACGAGACAAATGTCTTCTAGAGACAAGTTTGATTGAGACAAAGACTGAGCTGTTTGGACACAAAGACAAGAAGGATGTTTGGCTGAGTCAAGAGGAGGCTTTCAGACCTGAGAACACTGAACCAACTGACACGCATGGTGATGGGAGCATCATGCTGTGGGACAAAGTGGATAGAACAATGAAGAAGAAGAACTACCTCCAAATTCTTCAAATCAGCATCTGGACAGTTGAAACTTGGACACAGTTAGGTTCTACAGAACAATGATCTCAAACATCAGCTGGATAAATCAGGCTAACTTGAAACTTCTGGAACGTTCTTCTCCATGACCCAACTTGAACCTGATTGAATGTTTGTGGACTCTGATTAAAAGACGGGTCTGAAACCAGGAAATCATCAAGTTTAACTGAACTCCATGAAGAAGAAGTAACAGTGGAGGATTGTTACAGAACATAGAATGTGGGCTGGAGACGAGGAGCTCTAAGAAATATGTATTTATTAACTAAATAAAATGCTACCGTGGCAACTAGAAACTCATTACAGGAATACTGAGGTCAAAAGGTGCACAGCAGACCAGGACGTCATGCACCAAGACACACTCAACGTACAACTCAGGAGCAAACAGTAGAATAGTTAAACTGTTCCACAATCTGTTCCAATACATGTTCCTCTACATCACAAACGGTTCCAAAACGTCTTGAAACAGTGGACTGAAAATCAGTGAAACTCAAATAAAAACACTGATCTTGTTATTTAGTTTACAAATAAATTGATGAAATACTCCAATTGCTCAAAATAAAAATATGCCCATACTTTATTTGTGAATGATTATTCCTTGTGTCCTTGCCTGATTGAAGTCTGATTCACCTCCTGGCATTTAAAACATTTTAAATCTTTTCTAAAATGCAGTGCATTTTTTAAGTCTCACCTCATTTACCGGAGTGTCCGGTATTTAACCCAGTTTGGGATATTGATGTGCAGAGGGGAAAAAAGCAGCTAATTTCTAACTTTACTGAACAGATTGTTTTTATGAATGAAAATACTTAAATGGCAGCACGGTGGCGCAACTGGTAGAGCTGCTGCCTCTCAGCGAGCAGGTCCCTGGTTCAAATCCCGGTCCAGGGGCCTTTCTGGGTGGAGTTTGCATGCTCTGTCCGTGCATGTGTGGGTTTTCTCCGGGTACTCTGGTTTCCTCCCACAGACCAAAAACATGTATGTTAGGCTGATTGGTAACTCTAAATTGTCCCTAGGTGTGAATGAGAAAGTAAATGGTTGTTTGTCTTGTTTGTCTCTGTGTGTCCCTGTGATGGACTTGCGACCCGTCCATGGTGTACCCCGCCCCTCGCACAGTGATTGCTGGACATGGGCACCGGTGACCCCCGTGACCCAAAATGGAAGAAGCCAGTAAAAGATAATGGATGGATGGGTGAATACTTAAATGTACAGAAGCCCCTCCCACAAATCCAGACTGGTTCAAATAAAATATACTTCTATTTTAATACAAATATCCAACACAACGAGATGACAGGACATAAAAAAACAAAAACAGTCCTTTTCTGACTGAGTGTAAAATTTCAAAACAACACAGCTGATAAAACTAAACTGGGATTCTCGATCTCTGTGTCCTTCATCAGTAGCAAACAAACACCTGGTGAGTGGGCGGGACCAAACGCAGAGAACACAAGTAGGTGCACAAACCTTCAGTACAAACAGAAACAGACTACTACACTGCCTGGCCAAAAAAAAAAAGTTGCCACCAAAAAAACAAAAAGGTCACACACTAATATTTTGTTGGACCGCCTTTATCTTTGATTACAGCATGCATACTCTGTGGCATTGTTTCAATAAGCTTCTGCGATGTCACAAGATCTATTTCCATCCAGTGTTGCATTAATTTTTCACCAAGATCTTGCGTTGATGACCAGGCACTAGTCATGATGGGTGCATCACTTCACCTGCCTCTCTTCTTACCCTGATGTGCCCATCACTCTGGAAGAGGGTAAATCTGGACTCATCAGACCACATGACCTTCTTCCATTGCTCCAGAGTCCAATCTTTATGGTCCCTAGCAAATTGAAGACTTTTTTTTTCCCAGTTAGCCTCACTGATTAGTGGTTTTCTTAAGGCTACACAGCTGTTCAGTCCCAATCCCTCGAGTTCCCTTCACATTGTGCGTGTGGAAATGTTCTTACTTTCACTATTAAATACAGCCCTGAGTGCTACTGTTGTTTTTCTTCGATTTGATTTCTCCAAATGTTTAAGTGATCGCCGATCACGATCATTCAGGACTTTTTTCCAGCCACATTTCTTCGTCAAAGACGATCACTATCCTTCCAGTTTTTAATAATGCGTCAGACAGTTCTTAACCCAATTTGAGTAGTTTCTTTAATCGCCTTAGATGTTTTCTCTGCTTGATGCCAATGATTTGACCCTTCTCAAACAGACTGACATCTTTTCCATGACCACGTGATGTGTCTTTCGACATGGTTGTTTAAGAAATGAGAAGCAACTCATTGCACCAGTTGGGGTTAAATAACTTGTTGCCAGATGAAAGATCATCGCCCATGCAGTAATTATCCAATAGGAGGCTTGTACCTATTTGCTTATTAAATTCAGGTGACAACTTTTTTGGGGGGCCAATAGTGTAATAAACAAGGCAAAAAACACAGAAGATGGAGGGTGGTCAGATATCAGGCAGGAATCTGTCAGAAACTTGATAATAAGAATAATAAACAGAATAAGATTGAATAAGAATAATAAGATACATAATAAGATATTGGGGTCCGAGATGGTGTAGAGGTAGCACAGCTAACTTGAGACCAGAAAGTCACAGGCTCCGCTCCCTGCCATGCCCACATGCTGTAGAGTCCCTGAGCAAGACATCCAATCCCCAATCGCCTCCTGGGTGCTCACATGGCCGTCCGCCACCCCACCTGGGTGCATCCCACGTGTGATGGGTCAAATGCAGAGAACTAATTTCATCATTGTATGTATAGCATTTTACTTTAAGAACTTCCTGTCATGGAATGGAATACAAATATATTAAATATAGATAAATATATGTGAATACTCACAACACTAAAAGAAAAGGCCACATATTTCTAACAAAAAAAAAAAGAAAAGAAAATATGTTGGGAACTTAGACAGGTGCTCACCTTTGACAAAACCTGATTATTATAGCAATTGAATTTATAAAGATAAAAAGTTGTTTGTAAAAATGTTCAATTTGTTTTTAGTTTTTACTATGAGGGGTTGATGGGGTGAATAGCCAAATGTTTGTTCAAACCAAAGCTGCAGGAGTTGGCGTTTCTCCCACGTCAAACAGAGAGGCACGGACTCCACACAGCTCACAGATCTGATTAAATAAATCCTCAGTGCTGTAGTTCTGTTTCAACAACAAACAAAAGGTTCCGCACAAAGAAACCTGTTGAGATATGAAGGAGATTAAACAGGGGAACAGTGAGAAAGGAACCAGAGAATAAAAGAGGAATAATGTTGAAGAAGTGGAGCATGAGGGATGAGGGGCTGGGGGGATAAATGTTCTCTCTCCCACAGGGAAACGAGGACTGAGGCAGGAAGGAGCACAGGTGAGCGCTGGCCCAGGTGAAGCTGCTATTTCCTGTCCACAGAGTGTGTGTGGGCCTCTCACCTGCAGAGAGACAGCTGCTCACCCTCACTCAGGTGGCACAGACATGAACAGAAGGTCAAGCTTCTTGGCTCTCAAACTGTGCTACAAGTACTGTTAATGGTACTCAGGATCCCTCTAGTGGTCCTTGGAGAACGCTTTAGTTTCAAATATTTATATATTTATTTTGTTTCATTTAATTGCACCCTTCTGCAGGGGTCACCACACTGAGCAATTCACAAGATCTGGTAATTGTTCTATGTCAAATGCTCTTCCTGGCACAACCTGCAGCCTCAGGATTACAAGATCACGGCACTGACCACTGAGCTACCGCAGCCCTACTTACAAATGTAACAGCAAGCTAATTAAACGCTGCAAAGCTAAAACCTGCCAAAATGGTAAGTAGATCACAATTTGGACTCTGAAAAGTACAATCTTGAAACAAATCCGCAGTGGAGAATATTTCAACACCACTTATGGAAACTTGAAGAGACGGTTATGAAACGAAGGGTCCTGGTGGACCACATGGTGCAGAGTCAGACTGGAACCTATCGTTAATGGTTAGACCCTTCTGGTGCTTCTTGCACCTGCAGATTGGGGTAGGACGGGAGGTGCAGGGGGAGGATTACCACCAGAACTTGTTCTGTCATGGTGGTACTCTGTCTTCCTCTGTTTTGTGGTGTGCTGCAGGGCTCTATTCTTGGTCCTCACCTTTTCTCTCTTTTTATGCTGCACTTGGATCAGTTATAGCCAGACACCACTTTTCTTTTCACTGCTCTGCAGACGACTTACAGATTTATTTGCCCATGAAGCCTAAAAGAAGTAATCCTCACATTTCTTTTCTTGACTGCATTGCTGTGTTTAAACAGTGGCTTCACCAACATTTACTGTTTTTACATGAAGGAAAGTTGGAGTGCATCTTTTTTGGTGATGATGCTTCCTGTAACTTTGGTGCTCTGACATCCAAGCTCAGACCAGTTAAAAATGTGGGGTTTCTTTTGTCAAACATTTAAAGTTTGACAAACATATAGTCTCTGTAGTCAAGGACAGCTTTTATCAGTTATGTCTTTCAACCAAAGTTAAGCCTTTTTAAAAATCGTACTGCCATGGAAAACGCCATTCATGCATTTATCAGCTTAAGGCTTGACTACTGTGCTTTGTATGTAGGAATCTTCCAATCCTCCATCAGACGTCTTCAACTGTCCAAAAGGCTGCGGCCCGTCTTTAACCAACACCCCCAGATGTGAGCACATCATCCCTGTTTGATTTTCTCTTCATTGGCTTCAAGTCAATTTTAGAATTAATTTAAAACTTTTGTTCACTTTTAAAGCTCTTAGTATCACCCCACATTATTTAACTGATCTTGTAGCTTTTCATGCAAATAAAAGGACCTTAAAAATCAACAAATACTTCTTTACTGTTTGTCCCAAAGTCCAAATACAACCTTTGGGGTGACTGGGCTTTTTTGGTTGCCACACCCAGACTCTGGAACCAACAACCTCAGGATGGATCAAAACTCACTGATCTGGACCTTTTTTAATCCAATATTTAAAAACCTTTTTATTAAGGCAGACTTTTAATACCCGATGGCACTCCACCATTTTTGTTTCTGTTTTAACTTTCACGTTGTTCAGTCCTTTGTGCACCTTTTGGCTGTTGGAGAGGGCTCTATACAAAAATGTTGATTGTCCAGTGAAAATTATCACTTGAAATAACTTTGGATTCTTTTTGTCAATTGGCATGAACGTGAAGAAAATTAGCCAAATTTCGTCACGCAACTACGTCATTGAGACCCAACTGATGTTCTACTGATGGGACAATGAATAAAATTAAAAATGGACCAACTTAGTCTTTCTGGATGGGATTGCATCATTTCTTCTGACAACTTCTTTTTTGTTCCTTGATTTACATTTGATTTAACGCACACAAAAATAAAATAAACCACGAAGAGCTCTGAAAAATGTTACTGTTTTGAAGAAATGAAACTTCTTCCAAATATGTGTGTGATGAAAACTGATTTCTCAGCGAAAATGTTTAAGAGCTTGTTTGTTCAGTAGTAACATTCTGAAATAATAAATATAGCAGTGCAAGTTTATTTTCTGCATTAACTGTCATATTGGTGTGTTTTAACAGCTTTACAGGACTCGAGTAGACAGAGAACCAAGAAGGTACACACAGACTGGGCGTAAAAATATAAAATGGGTTTATTTACAGGGGAGGGGGACCTGGACTGGAAACTATCTGTGAAGAGACAGGAACACATTATGAGACTGAGCCATGTAGATGGAACTGGAGCTTGCACAGAGTGAGTCTTACTCGTTCTTGTCCTTGTTTCAGGCTTCCTCCTCCAGCAAGAAGTTCCACTAAAACAGGTGAGTGATGAAGAGCAGGCGAGACTGGAGGGAGTGAGCGGGCATGCACGAACAGAAGACGAAGCTGAATTTACAACCTTGAATTCTTAACAGAGATGGAGGTTCCAACAGAGACAACGTCGAGCCGAGCACTGAACTAACAGGTCACAAAATGACTCGTCATGGACGGGAGGACCAACCCACTGATTCACCAGTTGTGAGCAAATGGATCACTCCCAGGTGTTGGATCAGCTCCACCTAATACCCTGGTGGCAGTCAGCTGGGACGTGCACTTTCAGCTCACCTGCAAAAATACGAGGACAAAATTAAAGGGCCAAACAGAAAATAAACTGAATCCTCACATTAATGCGGTGTGAACACTCAAAGACTGCTGAAAAAAATGAAACTCAGTTGTTTAAGCTACAAAAAAAAAAAAAAAACACTAACTAAAGACTAAAAATGATTAAATGCCTACACTAGATAGTCACTATAATAAATATTTCATAATAATGGTGTGGAGAGGATGGCTGTAAGGGGAGAAGGGAGGCCATCAAAAAAAAAAAAAAAATGCTTAAATGCTCATTTAAAAACTAGGAGGAGCAAAACCCTAAATAAAAGTAAAATACAAGAAGCAAAACATTACCTACAAGATAAAGGTATGAAAAGGATAGCTAAAAAATAAAAATGTTAGCCATGTTTAAAGTAACTTTTAGAATGCTAACTAAATGTAGCTGAACAATAGCTAGAACCTAAAAGTAGCTTGCTAAAATAAGCAAAAGCTTAGCATGAAGTTGAAAAGCTAGTTAAAAAGTGACATACTAGCTAAAAACTAAAGTAGCCACAAGGTAGAAAAATGTAGCAAAAGGCTAGTTTAAAAGCTACACGTATCAAATATCTTACTAGGAAGTGAAAATAGCAAAAGTCTAGTTCAAAGTAGCAAAGAGATGGCTAAAAGATAGTAAAAAGTAAAGAGCAAGCTAAAAATAACACAACAGTAGCAAAAGGTTAGCTGAAAATATCGAAAAACACAAAAGAGCCTGTTTGGTGAATCAAATTTACAGGAGAAAGTATTTGAAACTAAATTTCAATAAAAAAAA
Source organism: Nematolebias whitei (assembly GCF_014905685.2). Lineage (NCBI taxonomy): Eukaryota > Metazoa > Chordata > Actinopteri > Cyprinodontiformes > Rivulidae > Nematolebias > Nematolebias whitei. The sequence continues at coordinate 13,924,109 of NC_056499.1, read as the reverse complement.
TTTAAAAGTTATAAAAACATTAAAGTCACAGCTGAACGTGAGCTGAACGTTTGATATACAAACAGCTAAAACAGCCCAAAGACTGCAGAAGTAGATGACAGAAAGGTGCAGACAATAAGAACAGGACAATATAAGTGTGAATGCTGACCCAGCAATAATGTGTTTATCAGGACACAATGTAAATTACTGAGCCGAACTTCGGTGATTTCTGTTGTTTCTGGAAGAAAAGAACAGAACTCGCAGCTGAACTGGATCTTTGTTGCTTCTGGGCAGTCAGAAGAGTTGAGATGATTTAAATCAGTAAAATGTTGTCGTTTTAGCCACTCAATCTGTTTTAGCGTGCGTAAATGAACATGTGTTAGGCCCTTGGCTGCAGTTTATTGTTTAACGTGCTAAAACATTACCGAGCGTGGCTTCACGAAGCGATTATTCCATGCAGCTCCATCCTGCGAATGCTGATCACACAGCAGTTACAACATCTGGAGGAGAATTTCAAGTCAAATCGCAGCACACTTTGTGAAGCTTTACTTGCTATGAATATTAACGCAGACACATCCACATGATAAAATAGTGATGGTTTTTGGGGGGTGGGGTGCTCAGATGTGACTAGAGTCCGAATTGTCAGATGTTTATTGGATGAGGCTTGTAACATCAATAGACAATGGCCCGAGGTGGGGCTGAATAATTCAGAGAACCAGGAAGCGACGGGTAATGTTGTCTCCTCCATTAGGGAGACACACGATGTGGCGAAGCTCAGCTGCTCTCACTTTGATCCTGTTTGGTTTCTAAAGGCAAAGCAGTCAAAGCGATCGCTTACGAAGTGATTCAGTTTCAGTGATTCATGTTCTTTCTGCTGGAAATGTGAAATCAGAGGAGTTCATTCTACTACGGTAAATAAAACTCATTTACTCCGAGTCTGCCCGAAACTTCATGTTCACCTGAATGGTCTGGTGGTCTGCAAGGTCTTCACAAAACTGACTGGAATAAAAACAACTGAAATGTGTAGTTTATATATATATATATATATATATATATATATATATATATATATAT
>NC_056499.1:13913793-13922956 GCF_014905685.2 Nematolebias whitei | reverse complement strand
TATATATATTTATTTATTTATTTATTTATTTATTTATTTATTTATTGTTTTTTTTTATGAAAAACCCTTAAAGACTTAACATAATATTTAAAAAAAAAGGTAATTTAAATTAGACATTTTTATTTCAGGCTGAGATAGCTCTAAAAGATTGACTAGACTTTTGTGGGGAAATAAAACATATAAAAATCTGTAATTTTACACAGTTAACTTTGGTTGTGGATTTTCCCCCTCATGAACATGAATGGGCCTAAAGTTAAAGAACAATACAAGAGATAAGCACATATTTTAAAATAAATCTGCACTTTAAACTTCACTGTCAAAAGTTAGAGCAGCTTAACAACCAGACAACTGTAAACATAATTTTTTGTTTTGATTTTAAGTTATAACCAAATTTAGGATTTTAAAGGTTGTATTTATCCCAGTTTGATTTTGGACACAGTCTGTCTACTCCTGGCTGCATGAAGCTAATAGTTTCTACTGCTCTGGGAGAGCGCTCCATTAATTAATCCTCATCAGAAAGGCTCCATCTAAAGACTGGAAACAATCGCAACAAACTGGAACTCATTAACAGCGCTTAAGTTCATGCTAGATTTGGATAAATAAATTTGGATTTGCTGTTTGTGTCAGTTTTATTACACTTCAAAGACTTTTATTCATTTAAATGATAATTTACTCACAGATATTCCCACTTGTGTTCAAAACACAAGTCCATCATACAAGCACCCTGAGTGAAAGGAAGCAGAAAGCTGAAAGAACATAAAATGAGGAGACCGATGAGGGTCTGGGCCCGAGAGAAGATGAGATGAGGAACACGAGTGGTGCTTCAGGACAGGAGGAGGAAAAGGTCCCCACCAGGGTTAAAGAAGGTAATTGGAAGAGAACGTAAGTGTGGAGGTTTTTCTCTTCTTGTCCACATGAAAGAGCAGATACACGTGCACATACACGTGCACGCACATTTTCAACAACAGTCTTGTAAAAGTCCAAACCTGCCTCTGCCAATTAGCAGGTGGTGAAGGTCAGCGACGGTCAGGGTGTGTTCAAGAGAGATAAGTTTCCCATTAGAGGCTGAGAGCCTCTGTCTACTTGACTGTATGAGCTCCAACACACACACACACACACACATCATCGCGGGCATTCTTCTCAGTATCAGCCATAGTTCTTTCTGTCTGTTGATTTGACAAAAATATATTTGTTGCTGAGTTTTAAACATCTCCTTTCTACAACACACCCCAGAATATTTATTTTGATTAATCTTTTAAATCTAATAAAGTGAAAACTTTTAAAAACTGACCAGTCCAAGGTTTTATGTGAACTTAACTCTTTGGTTTTCAGGTAATTAATAATAAAAAAAACAACAGTTCTTTATAGATTAATTATTTCATTCAACCTTTATTTAGACAGGTTAATCCCATTGAACCTCGAGGACTCATTTACAAGAGCGACCTGATTTCAACAAAGAATGATGACGACAATGGACAACAACGACAACAATAAACAGTTATAAAAAGTCTTACACATTTTTTTTTGTTTGTTTTGTTTTTTACAAATAGGATGGTTAAAAAAAAGAAAGTAACAATAAACTGCTAGATTCTAAGGCAAATGTAGAAAACTAAAAACAGGAACATGTCTGCATTGGTCCCTGCCAGGAGTCCCAACAGATTCTTAAAGCCACTTAGAGAGGTCAAGGTCGAGAGCTTTAAATCTTTTTGTAAGATATTCCAGGAAACAGGAGCGGAGTAAGGCCCTTTTGCCAAGTTCAGTCCTCGTGAGGGAACACTGCAGGTAATAATGTCCTGAGAGTGCACGCTGTAGCTGCACTCACGCAGAGACATGTAGGAGGAGATGTATGAAGGCAACAGACCAAGAAGTGATTTAAAGATGAAAATGTACAAGTGAGAGAGTCTGCGTGAAGTTAATGATGTCCAGTTAACCAGTGAATACAGGGTGCAGTGGTGGGTACGATAATCACAGCCAGTTATGAATCTTAGTGCACCATGATAGACAGCATCCAACATCTGCAGGGTTCTTGTAGGAGCGTTCATGTAAATAATGTCACCGTAATCAATGGAGGGAAGGAAAGTCACAGATACAAGGCATTTCCCAGCATTCAGAGTTAGACAGGATCTGTTTCTGAAAAAGAAACACAGTTTAACTTTCAGATTCTTTACCAAGTTTTCCACATGGAACTTAAAAGAGAGATGTGAATCGACGAAGATACCCAAATATTTATAGGAATCAACAAATTCAATCGGGACACCATTTGAGGATGAAATCAGAGGAAGAACTGCTAGGACCAACTTCCTGTTTGAAAAAAGCATCCCTTTGGTTTTGTCGGCATTTAGGACAAGTTTGAGGTGGAACAAATCTGTCTGGATGATGTCAAGTGCAGCTTTCAAAAGCTGGAAAGCCTTATCAACTGTTTTAGCTCGACAATAAACAACTGTGTCGTCAGCATAGAAGTGTATGGATGCATTAGGGATGTTTTTACCCACATTACGTATGTAGAATGTAAAGAGGGTGGATCCTAAGACTGAGCCTTGTGGTACATCATTGTTGACTGTTAAATAACTGGAGGAAGTACCATTCCGGACTGATAGATAGTTAGAGAACCAACCAATGGTGTGATCTGAGAAACCGATTTCTGAGAGCTTATGACACAAGATGTTATGATCCACAGTGTCAAAAGCTTTAGACAGGTCTAAGAAAAGTGTAGCACAATAATCCTTAGCATCCAGTGCTTCAACGATGTCATTAAGAACCTTCAGTGAAGCAGTGGTTGTGCTGTGTTGTTTCCTGAAACCAGATTGATGTGGAGGTAAGATGTTAAATGAGTCCAGGTAATTTTTGATTTGAGAGTTTGTCAGTTTTTCTAGAACCTTGGCTAAAATGCAGAGTTTAGAGATTGGTCAATAGTTGTTCAGTGAGGTGGGGTCACCTCCCTTCAGCAAAGGAAGAACAAAGGCTGTTTTCCAAGTGTCTGGGATGGAGTTTTGTCTTATGGAGAGAGTGAAGATGTGAGTCACAGGGACTGTGATGATATGAGCAGCCAGCCTTAAGAAATAAGGTGAAGTTCATCTGGACCTGCAGATTTTTTAGGATCAAGATCTTTTAACAGTTTATTAACCTCACTGACTGAGAATGGAGAAAAAGAGAAGCTGTGATTAACTGAAGATTGACTTGTAGGAGGGATTTGATTTGTAGAAGTTTGGTTATTAAGTGAAGTGGCTGCTTTTCCATTAGTAACTGTGTCAAATAAAGAACTAGAAGCAACAAAATGTTTGCTGAAACAGTTCAGGATCTCGTGCTTATTTTACACAGGAACAGAGTTAACGAGAAGTTGTGATGGGAGGTCAGATGATTGGGGGTTGCCTGAGAGAGATTTGATGGTTTTCCAGAATCTGTTGAGGCCATTTAGATTTTTGGAGGTCTGAGATAAGAAATAGTTGTGTTTTTCTGCTTTGACAGCCATTGTACATTTATTCCTCATCTGTCAAAAACTCAACCAATCAGTGTCTGAGTCAGATTTTCTTGCTGTGGCCCAAAGATGATCTCTCCTGTGCAGGAGGTCAGCTAGCTCTGGAGTAAACCAGGGGCTGTCTCATCCCTTTATTCTGAACTGACGAACTGACTAAAAGTCTCAGCAGCCATCTCATAAACAATATGATTGTTTTGATTATAAACAGCTAAAATTGTGGCTATGGATGAGTGGATAGAGCAGTCGTCCTCCAATGCAAGAGTTGGGGGTTTGATTCCACCAGCAGTCACATGCTGAAGTGTCCCTTGGCAAAACACTAAACCCCCTTCACCTGCTTGAAGACTGCCACCATTATCCCAGTCCCAAAGAGCTTACAGTGACTGGTCTGAATGATTATCGGCCAGTGGCCCTCACCCCGATAGTTGCTAAATGCTTTGAAAAACTGGTCATGACCCACATAAAAACAGACATCAATGAGGACCCTCATCAGTATGCATACCGCAAGAACCGATCAACAGAGGATGTCATCTCCTCTGTGGTCCACTCTGCTCTCACCCACCTGGAGCAAAAGGATTCCTACGTCCATATGCTCTTTGTGGACTTCATGTCTGCCTTCAACACCATGATCCCCCAAACTCTGCTGTACAAATTACTCACACTAGGACTAAGCCCCTCCATTTGCAACTGGGTACTAGACTTTTTAACAAACAGACCACAGTTAGTGAGGATCCACAACTTCTCTTCCTCCACCATAATCTGCAGCACTGGTTCTCCTCAGGGATGTGTGCTGAGCCCTCTTCTGTTCAATCTGCTCACATATGATTATGCAGCTACCCATCCAGGCTGTCACATTGTAAAGTTTGCAGATGATACAGCGGTGATGGGATGCATCACAATCAATGACGAGTCCAGCTACAGGCAAGAGGTGGAACACCTGGAGAGCTGGTGCAAAGAGAATAACCTTCACATCAATGTGGCGAAGACAAAGGAGATGATTGTGGACTTCTGAAGGAACAAGCTCACCTATGTCCCCCTGAAAATAACAGGATCAGTGGTGGAAGTGGTCTCCAGCTACAAGTACTTGGGTGTACACCTGAATGGCAACCTCAGCTGGGGCAACAACACTACCAGCCTGATCAAGAAGGCTCATCAGAAACTCAATTTCCTCAGGCAGCTGAGAAGAGCTGGTCTGGGAAGCTCAGTCCTCACCTCCTTCTACTGGTGTGCAGTGGAGAGCATCCTGTGCTCTAGCATCAATGTGTGGCATGGAGGCTGCACAGCTGCAGAAAGAAAAGCTTTGCAGAGAGTGGTGAAGGCTGCACAGAAGTCTGTTGGAATCAGTCTCCCCACCATCACAGACATTTATGCCTCCAGATGCAGGAAGAGGGCCACCTGCATCATGAAGGACCCCACTCACCCAGCACACACACTTTTTGTCCCGCTCTCCTCTGGCAGAAGGTTAAGGAGCATTAAGTGTAGAACCACTAGACTGAGGAACAGCTTCTACCCTGAAGCTGTTAGACTCATGAATCTCTAACCAGAATAATCACTGAAAAATCACATCATGTTGCTGCTGATCTGTTTCATGTTACTGTGTTCATGCATGTTCATCTGTTCACACAGACTCATGCTCGTGCTGCTGTTCGACATAATGTTTTTATTCTATTAGTGCTTAGTGTTTATTTAGCTGATGTTTTTTTCTTAGTTCATATCTTAGATCTTATTACTGTTTCTCTTTTACATTTTATTGTTGGATGTAACTGGGACACTGAGTACATAATTTCGTTCCACCACATGCATCACATGAGATGCAAATGACAAATAAATCTCTCTGACTCTGACTCTCTTTCATTACCTCCGATGTGTGTCCCATCGGTGTATAGATGTGATAAAGCACTGATTAGTTTCTACAGATTCAGAGTAGGTTTGTAGAGAGCGTAAATGAGGGCACAGATTGTGTTGCAAAGCGCTCTGAGTGTCTTGATAAGAAAGAAAAGTGTTATATGTGCAGTCCATCTAAAATAACGCAAAGTATCCAGAAGAATTCAGGTTGCAAACCAACAAAACAATATACTGTAATGTTTATCTTCTTTTTTGCAGCATATAGTTTAATGACTGTGTTGGGTGTTCGGTAAACAGGTCAAGTTATAAACATTTTAAACATTCTTTAATTTTCAAAAACTTGTTTGTACACAAAGCTGTACAATGAATCTTCTTGCTTACAAACCTTCATGTTTCCTGTTCTTGTACAAACTTCCTCTTAGTTCCATCAAGCCCTATGAGATTCCTGCTGTTGTTAGTGAGTGTTTTCTTCTCGCATCCCTTTCTTTATTCACTTTCTTCTTTTCTGCCTAGGCCAGCGTCTAATGAAGCCGAGGTTTGCATCAACTGGTCAGAGGATAGAATCAATAGACTCCAGCTTTGTGACAGAACGCCCGATCGATGACAAATTAAGCTGTAGTCATTGAATAAATAAAGATGCTGATGCTCAGGACAGGACAACAGTGTGGAAAATTAAAAACCCCGTTCAGAATGAAAAACAAAAAATGAAAGTTGGATCTGAAAATGCTAGTGTTGGTAACATATTGGATCAGCACTGAAATATATTTTTATTTTACTTTATATTATTTTCCTTGGAAGTGTAATTATTTGTATTCTTTATATTTTATATGGCATTTTATATCATAATTTTACACAAATGCAGAGTTTCTGTTCCGGAGAGCTTCTGTTTCTGGTAGGAAGAAATACTTAGTTGCACACCTGCCTTTCTCACAACAGACAAAATGCCAGTTTAATATATATTTTTTTAATCCACCTTATTCCTGGAGACTGGGGAAGAAACAGCATTGGTTAACCATGATAGTGGAGCACAGACCATGGTTTATTTGAAAGTAATTTACATTCAGTTTAGTGGATAAAATGCATTTTTTTGTTTTGTTTACATTTATTTAACAACCATAAAGTTTACTAAAATAGCCTTGTGGATGGAGCTCAGGAACCTGTTGCGTTCACGGCTGCACGAACAACCAGATCAAACTAAATCAGAGACTACAACAACAGAGTTTTGAACATGGACCCAAAACCAAAAAACGTGTTCCTGTGAAAAGTGGTACAGTTTCCATTGCCTACCTACAGATGAGGAATTAAGAAGAATGTGGCTTAAAACTCTGAACTTGAAGAGACCACCCAAAACACTGTGTGCTCATTTCACTTTGTTGCCAAACGGCTGACGGCGGAAAACCTGCATCCTACTTTGTGGCTGGACTACAATAAACCACCGAAGATGCGATACTGGATACTCAGAAGGTTTGAAAAACAGTGACGAGAATATCAGAGATGATTTCAAGTGTATGAAGGGCACAGCATTATAGCATTTGTTCGTCTTCGGTATTACAATTTTCTCTGCAATTAACCCAAGCTCAGTGATGGAGGACTTGAAGTTAAATAAGATTGTGTCCCACCTCATTTAACAAAACACCACCAATCTTATTACTGTGTAGATACTAATACGCCTCAGAGCTTTTCAGGTTGTTCATTGCTTCACTGTCAGAAGCAGCCAAGTTAATGAAGTAGCTAAATCTGCTAGTGTATGTACAAAGTAATCTGTGCCCCCCTGGACCCCCTCTGCCTCCTGGCTGCACCAAGAAAGATCTGAACGGGCAACCCTGTTTGAGTCCAACTGCCATATCCTGTAGGGGTCCAACTCACTGTTGCACCATTTATATCAACTGAATGGCTCATAGCTAATGTTCACCTATTCTTTTTTTTTTTTTTTTTTTTAGCTATTTTAGCTTTAATGTAGCATTTTGCCAATTTAAAAATGTTACTTATTTTAGCTTTTAGCTAGCATTTTCTTATTTTCAGCTTCTAGATAGTTTGTTGCTATTTTTAGAGTTTCTTTGCTTGTTTTAAGTTTGAGCTAGCAATTTGTTATAAGATTTAGATTGTCTTAGCTTCTGTTTTGCTTGTTTTACCTTAAATATTTCATATTTCAGCAGTCATTTAGCTTTCAGCGTTCACACTGTATGCTATTTCTCAGTTTTTATATATGTATGACTAGAAACGTTGTCTAAATTTTCTCCTGGGTTTCAAAATGCAAATATGCAGCTAATTAACAGCATAAATGAGTGCAATCATGAAAATATAGGCCCTATCCAGATTTAGCCCATTGATGATAAAACATGTCACAGTGCTCTCGTCTGTGTGAACCTGTACCGGCCGTCCTCATAGGTAAACATATTGGATGACGTATCGGATCACTTAGCACCGCTGGCAAAGGAGATTCCATCCCTTGAATTGGATGTTGATTGTCAATTTGCATGAAGTCCATCTGAGTTTCAGAGATGCTGCAGGGCTGGGCAACCTGATGTCTCCCAAAAGCAGAGAATAAACCCATATAAATATTTAAAGAGAAAAGCTTTATTTAACTGTGAAAATACACACTAGGGTGCAATGAATCTGTGTTATAACGTTGATTTTGTGTTCTACTCAAGCAGCCGTGGAAGGAAACTACAATAAAGATTCAGTCCAGGCCTTTCCTTGACTAATTAAAAGATAACTGTGATCCAATGTGCAGCACGATTAATAGGACCTTAGTCTTCCTCTAAAAGTCTGCACCATGATCAATAATTCATTTAAACCCTGGCAGTTTATTCAAATTAATCAGGGTGGAAAAACAACATCTACAAGCCAGAGGAACCAGAGCGGGTGACGGGCCAGAGAGGAGGAGAAACGATGAGACAGGAAGCGAACAGGAGTCAGAAAGAGGTTCTGACAGCATGGTGAGTGAAACACAACGAGTTGGAGAGAGGTAAGCTGACTTATTTCTCTGAGGACCCATGTGAAGTACTGAGGCCTCTGGCACCACATCACTCCAACCAGCCTAATTGCGGTCCAACGGGAGTGGAAAAGCCTTGTACAGACCCAGAGGATTCCCTCAGATAAACAGTACCCGAAACCAGCAGCTCCATGTTGCATAACCAAATCAAAACTTCTCTCCTTCCCAGGATTTTGATTGTTCCTTTTTCCAACCTTGCATTTTCAAATGAATAGAAAGGTATTATGTGCTGCAGATGTAGTTATGCTCTGCATTATTCCAGGCTGTTAATGTTCATCAGCTCGTGTTGTTCACTGAAGTAACGAGATACAACCGTTTTACAACAAGGTAAAGAAGTTACTAATTTAGCTGAATTGTCAGGGTTAGTGTTGTCGGAAAGAAAAGTGTAAATGGACTGTACTTACATAGCACCTTTCTATCTTATCAAGACACTCAAAGCACTTTACAACACACTCTGTGTCCTCATTTACCCATTCATACAGCACTCTACTAGCTCTGTACAAAGAATAATCAGTGCTTTGTCACATTCATACACCTATGGGAGACACATCGGAGGCAATGAGGGGTTCAATGTCTTGCCCAGGGACACTTCAGCATGTGACTGCTGGTGGAATCGAACCCCCAAATCTCCCATTGGAGGATGACTGCACTAACCACTCAGCCACAGCCGCCTCTCCTGAAGTGTGTTGTTATTGGTGAATAGACTCCAAGTGGTTGCTGTAGAAAGTTTCCAAGATTTGACCGCAGATTATCACAATACCTCATTGGGCTGGAACTGGACCCTTTATCCATCCATCCATCCAACCATCCATCCATCCATCCATCCATCCATCCATCCATCCATCCATCCA
>NC_056499.1:13904167-13913783 GCF_014905685.2 Nematolebias whitei | reverse complement strand
CCATCCATCCATCCATCCATCCATCCATCCATCCATCCATCCATCCAACCACCCAACCAACCATCCTCTGGTTCTGGACTCAGATCTCGGGGGCAGCATCATATCAGGGCAGTCCAGACCTCTCTCTCTCCACAGCCTCCTCTTCCAGCTCTTCGGGGAGGACTCTAAGGTGTTTCCAAACCAGCTGAGACATAGTATCTCCAGCAAGTCTTCCCCGGCATCTCCTGCCAGTTGGACATATCCAGAACACCTCCCTCAGGAGGTGCCCAGGGTCCATCTTTACCAGATGTCTGAACCTCCTCAACTGTCTCCTCTGGATGTGGAGGAGCAGCGATTCAACTCAGAGTCTCTCCTGGAGAACTAAACTTCTCACCCGATCTCTAAGGGAGAGTCCAGCTACCCTGCAGAGAGAACCCATTCAAACCTCCTGGATCCAGTATCTGGTTCTCAGGACCACAGGTGAGTATAAGAACATAGACCGCCCAGTAATCCCAGTCTTTTAATGCTCAGCTGTGAACTGCTGAGAGCTGGAGGTCATGACATGATGACAGTCATCAACACATAGAATGATCTTTCAAAAGTCTCTTAATTATGTACAAACATTTGTGTCTTTCAGTGATTTGAAGTGTATGATGACACATGCAGTGAGGGAGGAATGAAGCTGTGGGATTTAATGAGCTGTCATTTTTTAAAATCACTTGTTGTGTTTGATGTTTTATTATCTGATGGCTGTTACCTCAGCCAGATCTCCTGTCTCAGTGGACGTGGTCCTCCCAGTTGGATGAGTCTGACATGTCAGGGGTTGTGGTCCTCGACGTATTTTCATGGTCAGCAGAAGTCATCAATTAAAGCAGATCGAGAAAGAAATCTGTTTTATCGATTCCTCGACAACTTTCCGTTACTTCTCCCTGTGACAGCGCCTCATTACGTTTCTATACAGTCAGCAAAGATCTGAATTATTCACCTGAGTGGAGCGCACACGCATCCCCACAGAGCGGTGTGTTCGTTCACAAATGGAGGGTGTCAAAAAGAAGCGTTATGAGTTAATAACATTCGCCATCTGTAAAATAAAGTAACGTCAAGAAATCTGAATAAAAATGGAGTCCTAACTTTAATTTGCACACAATGACCGTTATTATTATGGGTCATCTGTACAAATAGTAAAAAAAATATTTTTGTGTGTATTTCACAATATGTATGTAAGAAAGTTTTCCTGACTGTAAAATAAAAACGGTTTGTTTTTTATTCTTTATTTTTTTCTCCTGCAGGATAAAACGGTGCAACAGGGTGTTAAAGAACGGCTCTGTGAGGCTGTAATTTGGGTTTAGGTCTACATAAGTCAGACATGTTGATCGAGCAACAAAAGGAACTCTAAAGTTTAAAACTAAGCAGTTTCTAAAACCCCAGCGTGTAAGAAAACAAAATGAAACCTACAGCCCTGCTCCACCAGCAGTTTAGCTCTCAGGGCTTTGTGTCCCATCTGGAGCTCGCTGTGAGCACCAACGCTGGGATTCTTGTGAAACATCTGCTGGAAGAACAAAACCAACTTTGGTGGAAACTCAAGCAGAAACTTTGTGATCAGCCTGAGTCGCAGCTGGAGGTCCGACCAGCTGCGCTCAGCTGCCACAACATCAGACGGAGAAGATCCGGTTACAACCCTCAGAGAGGAGAAGTGGCCGTTCAAAGGGAGCTGTTGAAGAGAAGAGCTTTGGTGTTTTCTCCACACGTCTGAGTTTGGAGGATTCTCACAGAGGGAAGCACAAGGACCCCGTCCGCTGGAGGCCAGGGCCTCCCCGTTTATTTACAGCCTTCATTTACTTTTTCTGTGAGGTCATTGTGTTGAAGAACAAATAAACTGGACCAAACTGAACTGGACTGAGGTCCAGAGTTTCAGTACATTGAAAACTGATATGGGCTTTAGCAGATCTGAAATGATTCAAATCTGACCTGAAGTGAAAACACAAAACAGATTCCACGACTCGTTATCTGAAACAAAATCTGGTTCCAGTCCTGCTGCTTCCACTGGACCTCAGAGGTCCAGGATCAGGAACTGCAGATCAACTGATCATTATCAGGGGGACCACCTCTGATCTGGACCCTACAGGTGTGTTAACACAACACCAAGATGGAAAGACATCAACAATGACCTCAGAGAAGCAGCTGTTGCTATTAGCCTGAAAAAGGTCAAAGGTCATTAAGAGTCCATCGTTCTGGAGTCAAGTCAAGTCATATTTATTTATAGAGCACAATTTAAAACAGATAGACTGTTATCAAAGTGCTTAACACTAAGGGTAACACTAAGAAATAAAAAGCAGTAAGAATATACCTTAAAAAATTAAAACAACAGCATTAAAATGAAGACATGGAACAAGATATACTAAATCAACTCACACAGTATGAAACGCCAGAGAGAACAGATATGTTTTTACCAGGGATTTGAACACAGGAAGGGAGGTGGCATGCCTAATGTTGGGGGGTAGGTTGTTCCACAGTTTGGGACCCATGACTGAAAACGCCCGATCTCCTCGGAGCTTCAGTCGTGTTTTTGGAACAACCAAAAGCAGCTGATCGGATGATCTCAGAGCCCGAGAGGGAACATATGGTTCCAGTAGCTCAGAGAGGTAGATGGGTGCGAGGCCATTTAGGCACTTATAGGTCAGGAGGAGAATTTTGAAATCAATCCTAGTTCGCACAGGAAGCCAGTGTAGGGAGGACAGAACTGGTCTGATATGCTCATACCTCGGTGTACCGGTTAAAAGCCGAGCTGCAGCATTCTGGACGAGCTGTAGCCGTGAGATAGAGGCCTGGCTGACCCCAGCATACAGTGAATTACAATAGTCCAGGCGGGTTGTGATGAATGCATGGACTAGTGTCTCAAGGTCGGGTCTAGACAGCACTGGCTTGAGCTTAGCTACCTGCCGCAGTTGGAAGAAGCTTCTCTGCAGAACTGAACTGATCTGTTTGTCGAACTTAAAATCCGAGTCAAAAAGCACTCCAAGGTTTTTAACAGAGTGCTTCAGATAAGGCTGAAGGGAGTCCAGGTTCACAGGATAAGAGGCGGTAGCTGAGCTAGGGCTAAAGACAATGACTTCAGTCTTCTGGTCGTTAAAACTTAGAAAATTTGAAGCCATCCATGTCTTAATGTCGTCCAGACATTTGAGGAGAGGGTGGATGGAACAAACACTGGCTGGTTTCAGTGGCAGGTAGATCTGACAGTCATCAGCGTAGCAATGGAATGGAATACCATGTTTTCTTAGGATCGACCCCAGCGGAAGCAGATAGAGCGAAAATAGAAGGGGTCCGAGAATGGAGAGAGAAAGATGATTCACCCTGAAGGTCAGACTGTGCAGTGACTCTACAGGCCTCAGTCAGCAGGTCAAAGATCATGACGTATTCTCTCTAAAAACAAGATGGCAGCTCTGCAGGTTTGGAAAGTTTCATCTGAAGGAACCACAAGACTTCTGGACCAGAATCAGACCAGGGGACAGATGTTTACCCAGAATGCACTGCAGCAAACAGCTCCTCCCAGCTGTCAGCACGGTGGTGGAGGCTGATGGTTTGGACTCCTGTCAGTCACTGAGTGGACCAGAACGCCTCTGTAGACCAAATGAGTTCAACAGCTGAAGCTTGGACCAAACTGGGTCCAACAGAACCATGATCTCAAACACAGCAGCTGATCTACAACAGAACGAGTCAGATAGAACAGATCCAAGGTCCTGCAATGGTCCAGTCAGAGTCCAGAACCTGAGCCTCACTCTGAATGAGATGCTGTGGTACCTTCAGAGAGCTGAACAGAACCCTCAGTGATGGAAAGAAGATTGGACCAGAACTCCTCCAGAACCACGAGAGAGACTCATTAAGTCCTACAGAAAACCACCAGGAGTTCTGCTGCTGGAGGAGGTTCTGTTGGATCAGGAGCTGGAAACAGTTTCTGTTTAATAAATAATGACTCGGTGGAACCTGTTGGTTTTGTTGACATGAGACCATATCTGGATCATTTTAGAACCTGATAGATCCAATCCAGTTTATTCGCCTGTATTTAAATAAATAAGACTAACGAGACCTGTTTTCAGTGTTTACACCTAAAAAGTTATCAAAGCTGTCACCGTGGCAACAGAAGGCCAACGTATGATTCTGTGAGTCCATTCTACATGACTGAACATGTAAATCTGTGAAATCTGCGAATCTGGATGATCCCGGGCTGTTACACACAGTCAGCCCGCTGGCTCGTTCTCACACACCTACATGAATAAATTATAATGATTCTTTGTTTGTGTGCGTTTATGGAGCACATTAAAAATGTCTTCCTCTGCAAATTACAGGGTTGGAAGTTCATTTAGTTAGAAAGCTAATTAGTGTGAATAAAAGATAGCTGGGGTCCCTCAGGGTACCCACATACTGTCAGGCTTTTCCTCAGAATCCCCCAGCCCCCCGGCTCAGATCAGAGCTCAGAATTTCTGTCGGCGAGACAAACTGAGCGAGTTAGAGCTAACCGAAGGTTCCTGCTGTGGTCCTCTCTGTCAGTCTGTCAAACTGAATGATCTGTAAACCGTTACTCCAAACCACTACATGAAGCTGCTCAGTCTGGTGACTGACAAGTCTTTTTGTACAACCTGAATGTCACGGCACTGATGTGTGACACATCTGGACATCAGCTGGTGTGTGATGTGCCCGTTGCATGATGGGAGTTTCTTTTAAGTCCAAAGGCTGAAAGCATCTTCTGTCCACTGTGTTGTGGAGCTCACTTTCAGTCAGAGGAGAAACAGGATCCCTGGAGGTCCAAAGAGGCTCTTTCTTTACTGGTGGTTATATTCATGCAGCTGATGCTGCTTGTATGAACTACAGAAAAAGCACAAACAGTTTAGATCTTTATTTCGTTTTAAAAGGCTATGTTCACTCTGCAGCTCTAATATTTCAGACCTGACGTCTCTGTGAGGGCAACCTGACCTCCATCAGAGTTCAGGTGAACAGTCCACGGTTCTGAAGATGTGACATCACTCGCAGCACACCATGTTTACAGAACTAAATATGAAGGCTGCACATGTTAGGATACTTTCTGAATCAGAACTGCTTCAATTATTATCTGACAGGACTGTTTGACGCAAACGTTGCATCAGGTGCTCTGGTGCAGAACTGCTCTTCTGGAACAGGACGGATCAATCCGTCACGTCAGCATCGATACGGTCCGACACCAACGTTGGGATCAGCTGGAGATTCTGTCATCAGGACTTGATAAATCGAAACAACTGGACTTCTGGAGTTCTGAGGTGTTACCTGCATGATGTCATGAATATTATGAATATTCAGATCAGTCCCTGAACCTCACAAGCGTTCAGACTGACCTCAAGTGTCACACACCTGGGTGGGATCAGGTTTGGGCCGTTCAGACTGGCATGAAATAATCGGCCTGTCCGCAGTGTGATCTGAATAAAGCTGCATCTGTAAACTTCTTCAGTGAACAAGAGTTCACATCTGAACAACCACAGACACCTGACAATGCATGTGATGCTCATAATAATAATAATAATAATAATATAAAAAAAAACATTTTCTGCAAAAATGCAGTGTGAATGCTTATTGCACTAGAACTTGCTGAGGAACAGCTGAAATTAGCTAAAAAATATGCTGAGATCTAGCTGAAATGGAATAACAAGCCTAAACTAGCAGAAAAAGCAGAAATAGCACATATTTTCTGAGGTTTAAATGAACAGAAATGAACAAAAAAATTAGGGCATAAGTTTAAAAAACCTGACATTAGAAAAAAGTGGCTGAAAAGTAGCTGAAAGGCAGAAAGAAGCTACAAGAAGGAAGTGGAATTAGCTGAAATGAGCTAAAAATGTGGAATTAACTCAAATGAACTAAAATTAGCGTAAAACATTTCAATAGTAGCTGAAATAGCAGAAATAGCTAAAACTAGGAGAAATAAGCTGAAAGGATCATAATAAGCTGAAATTAGCTGAAAGAAGTTAGAAGACACACAAAAATGTTGTAGTTAGCAGAAAGAATCTGAACGGAGCACAAAACAGCTAAAAAAAAAACAGCTGAAATTAGCTGAAAGTAGCTGAAAAAGTCTAAATTTGCACAAGGAAGCTGAAAGAAGCTGAACAAGAACAAAATGTAAAAGGAGCAGCAAAAGGTTGTAAAAAGATCTAAAGATCTGAAGAATGTAAAATAAGTTCAATTCATTTTCTACGAGAGAAAAAAAGTGTCAGAAAAGGCTAAATATTTCAAAAAGCTAAAGTTGAATCAATACCGAAAGTGCAGGATCGTCCTGAAAGAGCTGAACGTTTTGATTTATGATTTGTTGAAACAGCTTGAAAACTGCGGGATGAGAATTGTGCCGAAAAACGTCCAGAAGAAAAATGGATCACAACCGTGTGAATGCTTCATAAACATTCACACAATAAACATGTAGGTCTGACGCAGTGGAGAGGCGGGCAGAAAACAGACAGACAGGGTACAAAATGAATGGAGGCAGCCTGACCTGAGGCGCACGCTTATTTGTTTTACACAAAAATATGAGCATGAGTTGAACAAAGCTGCAGAGGAACACGTTGATGAGGGATGAGTTCATAACATCAACTGTTACTGGAAAGACTTTTAATTTATAACACAATTAAACGAGTCCAAAGGGTTCGTTTTGTTGTAGGATTTGGCTCATTTTCATACAATTTAGTTCTATATTCGTTTGTTTTCTTCTCTTTTTGTTGTTCATCCTGAGTATATTTCCAAATCAAGACGAACAACATCAACAAACACTTGAAACCGCTTTACTCGTGTTATTAAAAAAGCGTATTAAAGCAGCAGCTAAGAGTGTTCTCATTAAGAATGAAGGTAAATGCTTTTAAAAGCTTCTGTACCAGAGCCAAACATCATTTAGAAAAGAGGCTGTTAATTGTTTAATCATAAAACTAATAAAATGGCATGAGAATAAATACAGACACGTCCCCGGTGAATAATGTTTGGAGAAAGCTTTGGTTATAAATCACAGTAATTAAATAAATGCTCACGTCTTCAGGCAACAAACACAAAGACCAATTTATGCTGCCAGGGATTTAATTGTCTCACTAATCTGAGGAGGCGATCCTCTGAATGTAAAATCACATTTTCATTTCATGCAAAGGTAAAAACACATCATGCTTTCATTCAGTATTTTGCATTTTAAACTCTGAATCGAGCTTCTTAATGTAATAAAGTATCATTGTGCTTCTCATCCATCATCTTCTCCTGAAACAAGACTTCCTGCTTCAATCACACGTTGGGCTAAATTTAAACCATTTCTCATTTCAACAGACTCGTCTTTGGATTAAATCAGTTTGAAGCCGTTTGCTTCTCTCGTTGTGTCTGAGTGTTGCTGCTGACAGAGTCCAGAAATCGTCTGATTGGTTGCGGTCAGTTAAAAAGTGAAATGGGCTCAATGGGAGCAGCATCGTCGAGCCTTTCTGTTCGAGCTCGATCCAGCCCTGAGAGTCCGGACTGCAGGTGTGAACCGGGCCCGGTGTGGGTTGTCCTCATCGTTCACGTCACAGTCAGCAGGAAACAGACGCCCTGTCGCTCTTTTAGCTCACGACACAATAACCTGGATCTCTATAAGCTCTACATAAAAAAAAACATGCCTCTTATTTATTTACAAAAGGACATATTTCATTTACAAATGAAGCTGCAGCTTTCCTTAAAGCAATGCTCATCCCCAGGACTTCATCTGAGCCAGATCCTGTCGGAACAGGATCCGGGAACTCTCTTATGTTGACAGGGTGCGTTCCGGTAACCGTTTGCTTGTATCCGGTAACTGTCAGGCTTACTAATAATAAAGTTATGAACAAATATGACTGCCTTGAACGAATAAAACGTATACTGGACATGTAAACTGAAAATAATTATATAAACACTTTTTAAAGGCCAGTCAGCGCGTGGTCAAATGGATGCATGCAGCTGGTGAATGTATGGCAAGCCATGTTACCATATAAGAGCATCGTCAGCCACGCACATCCATTGATGCAATCAAAAGCCCGACACCGACCCAGCCCGCCCATCCAGCACATTATTATGGCCCGGCCCGACCCAGATTAGGGCCGGGCTTCAGGCCCAGATTAGAAATTACAGCTCTAGCCCACAGGCAGCTGCGACAGACAAAGGAGGCGCCTGGAGGCTTCACATGTGAAGTCGGACAACAGGACAGTGAACTGAGCCGAGAAGAGTCGGGCTCGGACCCATCAAGTAAAGAGGAGGGGGCGTAGGACGTTTGACAGAAACAGAATGTTTACAAACGTAGATGTTTAACAACACGTTAAAATACACCAAAATGCAGGAAATCGCTTCTATGTTATTCAAAATCCCCCAGACACCCACCACACCCCGCCGGCCTGCCCGCCATCTGTGTTCCAGCGTCAGTCGATTTACAAATTAAGCCCTGCTTATCACTCATCCAGCGGATCGGGAGTTATTTTGCTAACAGACAAACGTTTGAAAGCAAATCTTGTGTGTTCAGTTAGTTCTCAAAGTGTGCGTTGAGGAGCACCCTCAGCTACTACCACAACAGACTTGAGCTAATCTGTAAACTTGGAGCCATTTTATTGTTGTTAAACTGGCTTAGCTGTGGCGGCCATCTTAAACTGAGCTGACTCCAAAGGTGAATCAGCTGTAGGTGTACATCCAGTGTTTATTTGGTTAGAGCTTCATTAAAATCTCTTCAGTGGTTTATGAGATATTTCGCTAACAGACAGTTTGAAACAGTGAAGCTGTTTGTTAAATCTGTGTTTTCTACTGCACTTATTTTTGTTTTATCTTAACGTTTATTTCTGTGTGTGTGTGTTTAACGAGCCGAGCTGTGTTTCATGTCTTCAGGCTGCACAATGAGCTCCAGCAGTCTGACCTTATAGAGTTCGTCTTCAGATCAAAAGCTCTCCTCAGCATCACCTCCGGCCTCCTCCACGTGATGTGGAGGACAACAAAGACGAGCCGCAGAAGGACACTCAGAGGACAGAGGAGGAAAGTGAGACCGGAGACGCAGCGGTCGGGGAGAGGCCACGCTGGGAGGTCATGTTTGATGAGAACTCTGGATCTCCTGCAGATACTCGAGGAGAAAGGTCGGACGGTCTCGGTCAGAACAGAAACATGGAGGAGGTGGGTGGAGGACAAAAGACCGGGCGGGGCTGACAGGAGGAGAAAAGAGCTCATCGACAGGAGGAGCAGCTCCAATTTAGATGGGTCAACAGATAAAGACGAGTGTGTGTGCGTGTGTGTGTGCGTGTGTGTGTGTGTGTGTGTGTGTGTGTGTGTGTGCGTGTGCGTGTGTGTGTGCGTGTGTGTGTGTGGACGAGGGGCGGGGGTAAAGTGGATGTTTAGATCAGAGTTGATCTTTCTGTTTATCTGTTTTTGATTTGTTGTCTTTGAGAGCTCAGAAGAGTTCCGGTAAAAACACATCAATTATTTTTTTATTATTATAATATGACATCATTTATTTATTTAATTAATATATGACATCATTTATTTATTTTTTTATTATATGACATCATTTATTTAATTATTATATGACATCATTTATTCATTTAATTATTATAAGACATCATTTATTTTATTAATATATGACATCATTTATTTAATTATTATATGACAT
>NC_056499.1:13882936-13904157 GCF_014905685.2 Nematolebias whitei | reverse complement strand
TTATTTTATTAATATATGACATCATTTATTTAATTATTATATGACATAATTTATTCATTTAATTATTATATGACATCATTTATTTATTTTATTATTATATGACATCATTTATTTATTTATTTTATTATTATATGACATCATTTATTCATTTAATTATTATATGACATCATTTATTTATTTTATTATTATATGTCATCATTTATTTATTTTATTATTATATGACATCATTTATTTAATTGTTATATGTCATCATTTATTTAATTTGTTATTATATGACGTTTATTTATTTTATTACTATTTAATGTAATTTATTTAATTAATTATTACTTGACATCATTTATCAATTTAATTATTATCTGATGTCATTTATTTTACGGTAATTTACAAAAGCTTCACTGTGTCCAACCATGGACTGGACCACTGAGCGTCTCGTTTTAAAAGTCTTCAAAGTTTATGCTCAGTCATCCATGTACAAAATCCAATAATGGTCAATCAGATCATCTGGATGTTTGTTTTTTTTTTTTGTGGAAAGCCGTTTTGCCCTCCATCCAGAGGACTTCATCAGTCTGAGGAGCCCTCCAGATAAAGGGCGAAACGTCTTTCCACAAAAAAAAAAACCCTGTCCAGAAGACCTGATTGACTATTATTGGCTTTAAACGTCTTCTTTTCTTTCAGTTTAGAATAAAAATACTAAATATAGAAAATAATATATAAATTATTGTAAAATAGATAAAATGGCCCAAAGGTGCAAACACAAAAGACATTTCAGCTGACTGCTGTGGTCAGACAGCTGTGACCCCCCAAGGAGAAACGGCTAAAGAAACTGGATGGGCGGACTGATGAGGACCCAGCTTTATTTTATGTTAAAGTCAGGATTAGGATTAAATCTCTGTCATCATCAGGTGATTTTAGATTCAGCAGGAAGTGTTTTAGAGCTGCAGGTAAAGTTAACAGGAAGTGAGTCAGGTGTGTGTTCAGTTGAAATGAAGCATGAAGTTTGATGACTGGATGAAAAACCTTGGTGCTTCTGAACATGCTCAAGGACAACAGGGCCTGCTGCTCAGTGTCTTTGTCTGCTGTCCTCTTCTGTCCTCGTCCGTCTGTTCTTCCCTTGTCCTTCGTGTCACTAAATATAACCAGAAACAAAGACAGGACAACGAGTCCAGATAACAAGGAACGATTTAAATCCAATCAGTTAATTACAGTCTTTTGCCTTTGAGATGTTCTTTATGGGTTCGTTGTGATCCGGTAATTAGATCTTGTGTTTAGGACGATGGTGATGCAATGATGGAGCATCAGAGTTTATTCAGAACAAATATCTAACTGCTAAATGTCACGGTGCTGTTTTGTTTTGAAATAGTTATAAAACCTTTTTCTTCTTGTTTTGAGGTCAACCCGAGTCGACCTCTGGGTTTCTGCTCGATGGAACCTGGATTTGATTCGTACTTTGAGTTTATTATTGTCGTAAATATTTAGTGGTGTTTTCCTCTGATTTAGTTTGAAATTCTTGAGCATGTTTTCTGTTAGCTACTGCCTGAGTCCGTAGCCACAGTTAATCATCTAAACCTGTTGTTCGTCCATTCATCAGCCTCAGCTGCACTCACTCACTAATCACCACTCCCGGTGTACACTCTCAGGTCTGTTGCTAGCTTTTGTTTCATAAATAAAATTGCTAAGTTTACTCACTCAATTCAATTCAATTCAGTTTATTTCTACAGCTCCAAGTCACAACAGAAGTCGTCTCAGGGCACTGTACAGAAACATTCACATCCATTCAACCTCTATTTAAACAAGTTAGTCCCATTGAACCATGAGGACAGGACAAGAGGCCATTTGATTCGACCGGCTAGCCGGCTTGGGTTTGAGAGGACAGGAAGTAGAAACAGACAGAGTGGCAGGTCTAGATGTACTTTCTATTGGAGGAAAGACAAAAAACACACGTTAAGATAGAAATACTTACCAATACATACAGGTAGAGTAGAGCAAGTAAAGACACCAGCAGAGTGAGGAAATGTGGTGTTTGTCCTCTAGCAGTCTAAGTCTATAGCAGCATAACTAAGGGATAGCTCAGAAAACCCAAGCCAACCCTAACTATAGGATTTATCAAAAAGGAAAGTCTTAATCCCAGTCTTAAAACTGGACAATGTGTCAGTCTCACGGACAGAAACTGGAAGTTGGTTCCACAAGAGAGGAGCCTGAGAACTGAAAGATCTTCCTCCCCTTCTGCTTTTGGAAATTAGGAACCACAAGTAAACCTGCAGTCTGAGAGTGAAGTGCTCTGTTAGGAAAATATGGAACAATAAGATCTGTAATATAAGATGGAGCTAGGTTGTTGAGAGCTTTGTAGATTAGAAGTAAGATTTTGAATTATATTCTGAATTTGACAGGAAGCTAACGGAGAAGCTACAACTGGAGAGATATGATCTCTCCTACTAACTCTCATTAAAACTCTAGCAGCAGCATTTTGGATCAGCTGAAGAGTTTTTACAGATGTTTTTGAACACCCAGATAACAAACCATTGCAATAGTCCAGTCTAGACGTGACAAATGTGTAGACCAGTTCTTCTACATCATTTGTGGACAAGGTTTTTCTAATCTTAGAGATGTTACACAGAAGGAAGAATGCGATCCTGGTAACATTTTTTAATGTGGGGGTTTAAATAATTATCCTGATCAAGAATAACACTGAGGTTTTTAACAGTAGAACTGGAGGCCAAATTAAGTTGTATTCCTTGAAGGAATGCATATCGCCCGCACCTTGCATGTTAAAGTGTCAAAGATTTTATCAGTAGCTCAGAATATGTTGAGAATGACTCTCAGCTGCTGCCTCACCTACTCTTGTTTCAAAATCTGATAAATGATCACAGTCCCAGCCGTCATTGTGCTTGTTAAGGTTGACTAGCTGTGGCAGCCATCTTTAATAAACTGTTTTGCCAGAGCCTTACCTCTAATGAACATTTTACAAATTAAAGGAGACTATTAGAACAAAAGATGTCCATCTGTTACGTCGTTCATTAGAGCTCTGAGAGCGTCTCACGCTACAATCTGCTGCACAGGACGTCCCCTGCAGCACATCCTGCACATCAGTCTGTTTGAAACATCGTCCTGATTATTCCTCGGCGAGGAGAACCCTGTCTGAGGCGTCCACCTGCTGAGCTTTCTGAACAACTCCTCCGATTCTGAACCACTTCTTAATTGAAGACACCGAGCGTTGATCTTTTTTGTCTTGACGGGTCCAGATGTTGCCCAGACGTCACAGAGGACTCCAGGGAGCGGTTTGGACATCCAGGCAGACAGGTGAACGATGACCTTCTGACTCGCTGAGGGACGATACAACTAAAGCTGCTGTCAAACACACGACACAAACATCATCCTCCTCATGACTAATTCACAGCAAAAGTTTGCTCAGTCATACGCTTCTTCACAACTTGAAAATGTTAAAGACACATTAACGTAAAGTAAAGACACGTTAAGTGACGTTCTCATGACATGCCACGCTCAGAGTACATGTTGAGGAGGACTCTCAGCTACTACCACAGCATAGTTTACCTCAATATCTGTAACGTTAATTGAACTGTGAAATGTGATTTCTGCAAAAATAAATGTTTGTGTTACTTCTGTCAGTTTGTGCAACTCTGAGGCCTCGTCCAGTGAACGTCTGAGTCGTTCTCATTGATACGGTTTCCTTCCGCACGTTTTTCAGCGCGTAGCTCGTTCCTCAGTTTTTGCTCTGTTTCAACTATTCATGTCTCAAAATGTCCGGTTCCTTCCGAACATTCCTGCTGGGACTTGTGGTAATTGTGCAGTTTTTACTTTTTGAAATATTTACCTTTGTCGGCCATGTTTTTCCTCATTCAAACGAATGGAGCTCTCTTCACATCCTTCAAACCCTTAAGCTGTTTACGACCTTTAACTGCTCATTTCAGCTTCTGTTCTGCTTCGGCTTTTTAGCTTCTTTGTTCTAATTTCATTTATTTTCTGCTGTTTCATCTATGTCAAAATGTATTTTTATTTTCTAATTTTAGCTCATTTTTTAAAAATCTTTTTTGTGTTAAATTCCACCTTTTGTGGATCTTTCTAAAAAATTTCAACTTTTATGCCCATTTTGGTCTCTTTCAGCTAATTGTAGCATTTTAGGGTTTATTTTAGCTAAACACCCCCGCCCCCCCTTTTGTGCTTATTTCAGCTTTATTGTAACCTACTGAGCCTCTCTCTGCATATTTGAGCTCATTCTGTTAATTTCCGTCATATTCAGCTTTTCTACACATTTCTGCTGTTTTCTGCTTTTACTGTTTTGATGTGAGCAGCTGTTCAACTTCCTCTCACATTCAAAGTTCAGTGATGAAACTACAGCTTTCAGCAAAAATCATTCAAAGATAAGAAAAAGTTTAAAAAACAAAAACAACTGGACTTCTATTCTGAAAATAGAATAGAAGAATATAAGTCCATTTTTTGTTTTTTAACCTTTTTTATTGATCGGGACCTGGGTGACTGAGAATCTTCACCTGCACATTCACGTTGAATTTCTGGAAACGTAACTTGTCTAGTTTATTTTAAATCTTTTTTTTTTTTTTTTTTTTGGTCTTCACGTTGTACCAAAAAACATGAGGACCACTTCTGGCCCACGGGCCTCAATTTGCACCACATGGGCACTCTATAAGAAAACATGTATCATGTTTGGTGGAAATCCGAACCCAAATGCAAAATCAAAACTCTGAAAATGCTCAAATATAAAAAGAGCAAATTTATTCAAGATGAAACCAAACAGCTGACGAGGCGGCATGAAATACAGACTGGAAGGAGAGTCATGCTTACAGGCACAACACACAGACGAGGGACAAACAAAAATCTAAAGAGCACTAAATGACAGATAAGCTACTGCGAGCGCAACGAGCCGCCCCTCCACTTTAAACATTATCAGATTTTAAAACGTCTTTAAACCAACCAAAGTTGTTCTTTGCCTTTCACCACTTTGTAAATTATTATTTTATTTTATTCTTTTTTTTTTTTTACTTTCAGCTGTTCCCTTCCTCAGGGGTCACCACAGAAAACTAAGTAGCACGAAGACATGGCAATTATTTTTACACTGGATGTCCTTCCTGGCGCAACCACAGACCACCGAGCTACCACAGCCGTCTGTGTAGAGCAGAGACCTGCCATCTAGGACGTCCGGGGGAGCAGATGGTGGGGGTTAAGGGTCTTGCTCAAGGGCCCAGAGTGGGGTAAATGAGGGTGTAGACATGTATCTTCCGATCACTGGCCCATCTTCTCTAACCTCTGCGTCACCACTGCGCCATTATTATTTTTATTATTATTATTACTGTATATTTCAGACTATAAGTCGCACTTAAAATCCTTTAATCTTCTCAAAAATTGACAGTGAGCCTTATAATCAGGTGCGCCTTTTGTATTAATTCTGTTTGTGCTTACTGACCTCAAACAGATTTTATGTGTTTATTGTGAATGAGTTGAATAAAGTTTGACTTTTCTGACTGTTTTGTTTCACTTGATTCGCCTTATGTATGAAAACAGACCCATTCATTGATATTGCGCCTTATAATCCAAAAAATACGGTATATTAATACCTATCCAAGATGGCGCCAGTGTTTGAGGCTCGCTGTCTGCTGCTCCTACTATTTTTTCTGTTGTCTATTTTTATCCTCAATGCAAGTGTAAACGCTCGGATTGTCTATGATCGCCAAAAATTGCTAGACATTGGAGCTTCGATTGGAGCCTCGACTGGTAATATGTTATCGTGGAATCCTACTAGTGGAAAAACCCCGCCCTTGTTGCTGGGCATTCCAGCTTACCTGTGTCGCTTCTGGCCTCTACCTTTTCGACGGAAGCGCCGTGGCAAACGTGGCGGCTGGTTGGTGCGTTTGAAGGCTGCTTTGGGGCATCGATGTCCAGACCCATTCAATGTTCGTGGGCGGGTGCCGCGCCTCTACTTCCCGTTACGTGCGTTGGATCCTGTGGGTACCTGTTTGGTGCCTGTTGATGGAGGTCATGATGGACTGTTCCAGCCCCGTTTTCCCTACACTCCTCGGCCCTATAGACGTGTGGTGAATCTTCACAACCTGCGACCTCTTCGCCGGGAATCTCGGACGTCAGATGGTGGCGGAGATCCGCCAATCTCTGCCAGGATCGGTCTGATAAATGCTAGGTCGCTAGCTAACAAAACCTTCGCCATTAAGGATTACTTTTCCTCTCAAAGCCTGGATTTCTTATTCATAACGGAATCTTGGACAACTGGTATGGGTGAGTCCAGCGTTTTTAATGAACTCTTGCCGCAAAACTGCTGCTATTTCAATTTTCCAAGGATGTCTGGACGAGGAGGAGGAATAGTAACGGTTTTTAAAAGCTGTTTTACTTGTAAACAGTTGCATCCAGTCCGTTTTGGTAGCTTTGAGCTTGGTCTCTTTGAACTTCTTAGCTCCCACACAGTGTTGTGTGCGGTGGTCTATCGGCCTCCTAAATATAATAAAAAATTTATAAGTGATTTTTCTGATTTCTTGGCAGATATCATGCCACGATATGACAGAGTTTTATTGGTTGGTGATTTTAATATTCGTATCTGTTGTCCTACTTCACCTATGGCTCAGTCGTTTCTTAATGTTATTGAGTCTTTTAATCTTGTGCAGTCTGTAACTGGTGCTACCCATGAGCATGGACACACTCTTGACTTGGTTTTATCTTATGGTCTACCAGTTTTTAATTTAGTGATTGGTGACCCATTATTTTCAGACCATATGCCTGTTTTATTTGAGATAAAGCAGTCTATTACTAAGGTTAAACCATGTGCACCAGTTCGGTTCTGTCGTGTTCTTAACCCTTCTACTGCTGTTCAGTTTTCTTCTGTTTTTAATAAGAACTGTACAATCCCAGAGACTGTCAGAAATAAAACCGAGGATATCAGCAACTGGTTTTATTCTACTAGCAAAGCAGCTCTGGATTTGGTGGCACCGTTAAAAACTAGACTTGCAAAATCCAAACATGAACCCTGGTTAACCTTCCTAGCGGGGCGAGATCCCGCACGCACTTATGATGTTAACGGGTCAGTTGTGACCCGTCTTAAATCAGCCAAAAAATGCCCTCAAAACTGTGTTTTTTTAAGAAGTATTAGAACACATCTCTAAAATAAATTTGTCTTATTATTTTGTTATTTTAATATTATTAACCATAGTAACATTTATAGTGTTAAGGGTAAGTTTTGACCCATGTATATTTACGTCAAAAAAAGGAAGAAACATTTATTTTCAAACATTGAACTTTAATACCAATATAAAATAAAAAGCAGAACAAGTAATAATACAAAATACAGATTCAGAAAGACAAGAAAAAATCAAAATGAAATAAATACTCTTCTAGTTACAAACATGCTCTTTCTAGTTTCTTTCTGTCTTTCATGCATGCGTATGAACTTGCGTATGAACTTGCGTTGTGTTCAGATGCATGTGTTGCAAAAAGTGGCAGTTTTCCTATGTTCTTTGCATATGTATTTTCTGCAGTCAAGGCACAATGTGTTTGTTTTCCGGTCTTTATTGCTTGGGCACATCTGACACCTCTTTCGTTTTGAAGCAGGTGGAGTTGTGGGTGTGGTCGATGTTGAAGCCCGGCTGCCTGAAGGGCGTGTTGTCACTGATGCACTTTGTGCAGCTGATGATGTGGTTGGAGTGGTGCTCCGGAGCTGTCTGACAACGTTCGCAGTGGCTGGGTCTCGGGGTATCCGTTCCCTTCTCTCAATGTATGGCTTGATCAACAAATTTCCTAGCTCCTGAAGGAACAATCTCCGCTTGTGTTTTTTTTTGGCGTTCCACCCCAAGTCAATCTGGGTCCACAAGACAAATGCATTGTATGCAGACACATCTAGGATGTTGTAAAATACAACCATTGGCCATCTCCTGGTCATTCGCTGGCAAGTGTAGGTGGCAGTCAGCTTGTCCAGGGTGTCCACTCCTCCTTTGTTTTTATTGTAGTCCAGGATGATTTCAGGCTTTTTGTCACTTCTTGTTGACACAGCTGCATCTTTGTGAAGAGTGGACATAAGTACCACACTCCGGTTCTTTTTGGGACAGTATGAAACAACACTGGTGGTTTCTGTAAAAGCAAATTTTGAAGACAGTGGAGCCCTGTCTTTCACCTGCAAAATTTCAAGGGGCAGCTCAGGTTTGTTTTTTCTTATTGTGCCCACCATGGTAAGTTTCCTCTTGAGAAGTTCTTGTCCAAGATCATAGCTGGTGAAGAAATTGTCACACATGATATTGTGACCCCGCAGTCCAGTAGTCATATCAAGGATTACCCGTTTTCCTTGATTCTTCTCAGGGATGCCAGCTGCAAGTTTGCCTGTGTAAATCTGTAGATTCCAGGCATAGCTGGTTTTCGCATCACAGGCTGCCCAGATTTTTATGCCATATTTGCCTGGCTTACTGGGCATGTATTGTCGGAAGGGGCATTTTCCACGGAAAGGGAGAAGACGCTCATCCACTGTCACCTTTGGTCCTGGGTTGAACATCAGTGGAAGGAGCTTCACCCATCTATCCCAGACGTCTTTGATGGGAGCAAGCTTGTCAGACCGTGCTCTAGTATCTCTGTTGTCAAATCTGAGGACTCTTGAGATCATTTGAAAGGTCTGAAGTGACATTGTTGCGCGGAAAATATTACTGCCTGTGGACACATCCCAGAGACTAGTAAGGGCCTCATTGCTGGATCTGTACACGCCAGCGAGAAGAAGAACACCAATAAAAGCATCCAGGCACTCCTCATCAATGTCCTTCCAAGTGTCACCGTGAACTTTTTTCCCTTCGCGGTTTATCATAGCAATGATGACTTTCTTTAGTGACAATGGCATAAACAAATCAAAGCATGTCTTGATGTCACTTACTCGTGTCACAGCAAACCTTGTAATCCCAGGGGTCATCTTCATAACATTTTCAGCAGCTTCCCTGCCATGTAAAACAGGAGGAATCGCACTCCAAGTGATGTTACCCTTTTTGGATTTATAGGTTTCAGTTACAGGAGCAGCTTCAGCACCTGTGCCCTCCTCATCCGACGAGTCTGTGTACTCTGATTCATATTCAATAGCATTGTCCTCCTCAGAAACGGGCTCATCTGTGTCACTAGGTGTGTCCTCTGCATCATTTTCAGCAAGGATGTGATCTAGAGCTTCTTGTACTGTGAATCTTCTCTTCATTTTGGTATGTAGCCAAGCTCTAGGTAAAATGGACTGTCTGTTTCTACATGTCTCTACATGCCCATGTAGAGACACACCCAGGTGGGTGTGTCTATCTAGGTCTGCCTATCAAGATGGGCATGGCTATCCAGGTAGGCTTATCTCTACATGGGCATGCCTCAACATGTCACTGCATCTACAGCTGGATGAACTTTTTCAGTTTTTGGGAGCAGAGTATGAGGGACTTATCAATAAAAGTAGTATGGATAAATGGGGATGTTTTGGTCAGTGAAGTAGACAAACAGGTAAAAACAGAAGGCCCTAACATATGTATGACAAAGTTAGTGAGGTCACAGTGTGTTTATGATTTCAGTTTTGACACTGATTATTGGTTGATAGTCTTATACCATAACTGGGTCACAAATGACCCCAGCGCGGCAAGTGCGTGTTGTTCTATAAAAAATAAAAATTAAATTTAGTGAAAAAAAATATATATTTTTTTTAATTTAAATAAAGGTTCCAGACAAAGTCAAAAAGCCTTGATGCAAAAAAAAAATACTTAAAAGACAGTATCATGATTTAAAATTTAAAATGGGTCACTACGGACCCTAACATAGTAGGAAGGTTAAATGATGACACTCGGGCTGCCAGGAGGAACTGTCGTAAAGCTGAACGAAAATGGCAAAAGGATAATTTGCAGGTGTCGCTGCAAATATTGAAGGAATGCTGGCGCTGTTATCAAAGGATTGTAAAAGACGCTAAAAGAAGATACCTGACAAATATAATTGTATCAAACAGTTGCAATCCAGCTATTTTATTTAAAACTATTAACTCTGTTCTAAATGCCCCACATGGTGCTTTTGTGGAGACTTCCCCTGCTGTTTGTGAAAGCTTTTTAAACTTTTTTGTTGAGAAAGTCACTTCTATTAGGGCACAGATCATACCCATTGTGTATGACCCTATTGATACTGTGTCTTGCCCTGCTGTTTTTAATAGCTTTGAATGTGTGACTTTGCAATCCCTGCAGGAGGTCGTTAGTCACTTGAAGCCAACTGGTTCTCCAGATGATGCTATTCCACCTCGACTGTTCAATGAGGTTTTTCATACTATAGGTCTGTCGATCCTTGCTCTTGTTAATAGTAGCTTGTCCTCAGGTGTTGTTCCTGAAAATCTGAAACATGCAGTTGTCCAGCCTCTAATTAAGAAATCAAATCTGGATCCTGCTGTCCTAGCGAACTACAGACCAATTTCAAAATTGCCTTTCATCTCGAAAATTCTTGAGAAGGTAGTTTATAAGCAACTAATGTCCTATCTCATTGAACATAATATTTTAGAGATTTTCCAATCTGGTTTTAGATCACTTCATAGCACAGAGTCAGCTCTCTTAAAAGTTTTTAACGATATATTTTGGGCAACTGATTCTGGTGACTGTGTTGTTTTGGTGTTGTTGGATTTGTCAGCTGCTTTTGACACGGTTGATCACGGGATTTTAATTGCTCGTCTGGAACAATATGTGGGCCTTGGTCAAACAGCTCTAGACTGGTTTAAGTCTTATTTGACAAAACGCACTTTTTGTGTCTGTCTTGATGGCAATAGATCATCCTCTGCTCCTCTATCATGTGGTGTTCCGCAGGGCTCGGTCTTGGGTCCTCTTTTGTTCTTACTGTATCTCCTTCCTCTTGGCTCTGTTTTTAGGAAATACGGGATTGCTTTTCATTGTTATGCTGATGACACACAGATTTATTTACCTTTAAAGAAAGCAGATTCCACTTCTCTTCGGTCTCTGTTTCTATGTTTGGAGGATTTGAAGGAATGGATGGCCCAAAATTTCTTGAAATTAAATGAAGACAAGACAGAGGTAGTGATTTTTGGCAGCTCGAATGAAGACTCTCTGCCTGTTGATTGCTCTTTGGCTCAGTATGTCAGGCCAGTTGTTACAAATTTAGGGGTCAAGATGGATGCTGGTCTTAGGATGGAGTCTCAAATTAAAACAGTTGTAAAGTCAGGCTTTTTTCATTTGAGGCAGCTGGCTTAAGTAAAACCAATTCTTCCCAGACAGCATTTTGAAACAGCAATCCATGCATTTGTGACCACACGGCTAGATTACTGCAATGCACTTTACATAGGTATTAGTGATTCATGTATTTCCCAGCTTCAGAGGGTTCAGAATGCAGCTGCACGACTTTTAACAGGTACACGGAAATTTGACAGTATTTCTCCTGTTTTGGCCTCTTTACATTGGTTGCCGGTGCATTACCGGATTCATTTTAAAATACTTTTATTTGTTTTTAAAGCTTTAAATGGCCATGCCCCTCCATACCTGTCTGAGCTGCTACATTCTTACACACCCTCTCGTTCACTCAGGTCAGCTGACCAGTTGTTTCTGAAGGTCCCGAAGACAAAGCGTAAGCTTAGAGGGGACCGAGCTTTTTCTGTGATAGCTCCCAGGCTCTGGAATGACCTTCCATTGAATATAAGACAGGCCTCTTCAATTGAAGTTTTTAAGTCCCTTCTTAAAACTCATCTTTTTTCTTTGGCCTTTTAGCACAATCTGAGATGTTTTACCTTGTTTTATTGTGTTTGTATTTTATTTTATTATTCTATTCCTGTTTTAAATTTTACCCTTCCATTTTATCATTGTATTGTATTATATAATTGTGTAAAGCACTTTGGTCCTGTTGGGTGCATAAAGTGCTCTATAAATAAAGTTGGTATGGTATGGTATGGTATTTATTTAGTTGCTATTTAGCTATTTATTTTTACTTGATTTATTTTTTTGTAGATTTTATGTTTTAATTTTACTGTTTGATCAGATTTTACAGATTTTACAGTTTTTACGACCTGGTTTTATTTCTCATGTTTTAATTGTCTCTTGTGTTGTGTGAGTCTTCTTTTAGTTGATTCTGTACAGCTGCTGTGGTGTGTTCAAGTGCTTTACAAATAAAGTTGGATTGAACAGCCGTCAGCAGACACTCGGTTACATTGGGTGAAACATTGATCCCAGATCTGAGTTCAGCCGTCCAAAACAAGTAGAACGCAGAACTAAACCAGTTAAACTAATATTTTATCAGTATTTGTTGTTAGGTTTTTAGAGGTGTCAGGGTTCATCTTACTGGTTCAGATGTTTACATACACCCTACAAAAGACAAAACATTTAATGTCTCACTGTCTGACATCAAATCAGATAAAACATTTTTTGTTTTAGGTCAGTAAGGAGTCACAAAGTTGTTTATTTTTTGTTAAATGCTCGAATAAAAATGGATAATGTTATTACTTCCTTCACATTCACAAGTATACATACACTGAGATGCTTTTAACCCATTTGAGAAAGCCCAGGCAGACATGTTGTGACTTTGGAAGCTTTTGATTGGTTAGTTGACAACATTTGAGTCAATTGGAGGCACACCTGGAAACATCTAGTTTCAGCGGCAGAGACAGAGAATAAAGGAAGCGGTGACTGAGTGGTCGGGATCTGTTTGCCACAGGCGGGAGTGGTAAATATGTTGTCGGAGGATGGACTCAAAGCGTGGCGTGTTGAAGAGCCCCCGTGAAGAGAGTGTGATTTCACAGGCCGAGTGTGAATGGCTAACGAGGCGGAGTGATGGAGGTGAGAGCCGACCCTGAGGTGAGGCGGGCTGCCAGATGAAAGCTTCAGGGTGAAGGTTGAGAGGAGATTAAAGCCGAACACAGACTGAAACCTCGTGCTCCCAAACATTTCACTTCCAATGGCTTGACTTTAATCAACTACGCTTGAGTTCCCACCTCTCGAAACCAAGGATTTTTAATAAGATGATTAAGAATGTAAAATACTGCAGAGCACATTAAGAAAGAGCTTTTGGGCAAAAAAATAAAGTTTTCATTCAGCCTGTGCATTGAGCAGATTCTCACTAAAACCCAGGATGAGTTCAGAGTCTTGAACCCAGACTGTGGATCTGTGGTACCAAACCTCCACGTAACCCAACAAACCTTGTCCAGCCTTCAGAGCAGGACACCAGGACCTGGGGACATGCAGAAGGACAATAAATGGGGGAGAATTCTGGATCAGCAGGGAAACCTGAATCTAAAAGGCGATCTATCATCGGACACAGTGACCAGCGGGAGCCCCCAGGAGAGGGATAGACAAGACGCCACATGAAGGTCCTGAGACTGTACCAGAAACCTTGGTAGTACTTGTGCTTCTCTGGCTGGAGATGTCAAGTTTTATTGTTTTCCTGCTGGTCCAGCTGACCTTGGCAGAACCAGTTTGAGCGCCTAGCAACAAGCCTGAAGGGCGTTGATCATTAATAACTGCTTATTATTACAAGTCTCTCTTGTAAATGATTCCTCAAGGCTCAATGGGAACTAACCTATAAATAAAGGTTGAATATTGTTCTTCCTTTGGAAACAGTGAAATGGCAGGATCGGTTTGTCCCCCAGATGTCTTCTACAGCCTGTAGCCAAAGATGAGACGAATAGTTTGCTGATCTTAGAGGAAAGTTTTAACTTTTAACAAGAATCACGGGACATTATGATAAAAAGGTTTGGGTACAACACAGGGGCTAAACAGAGACTCTGGGATGTAAACTGCGTTAAACCGCTGAGAAAAACATCATTTTTATTTTGATATCATTCAAAATATGCTTCTTAAATGAATCATTAACATCTGTCTGCCTTTACTTTATTCATCACAATTAATAAAAATGATTACTCTCCAGTGTACCTCGTTCAGCTGATGTCAGCGCATCATGTGACCTGTTCACCTGAGACCTCAGAGGAAAGGTTCCTGAGATAAGTTGGACCCAAGAATGCAGAACAACTCAGGTAACTTGAGAAAATAAATTGAACCTTTATCAAATTTAAATCGTGTCTGTGAGGAGTATCACAGGCAGAAGAGGAAGCAGATAAAGCATGAGAACCAATAATGCAGACAGATTATAGATGACGGAACAAGGAACAGGTGTAAAAGGCAGAAACTGGGGAGAAATTAATGGTAAACCTTCACTCTGTTGTTATCGTATCACCCTGAGTGGTTCCTGTTGAAAACGAGACATTTCTTTATAAATAGCATCTGATGCTCAACAGCAGCCTGCAGACTTCCATCACATCCACTGGTCCTCTGAGGGTTCGAACAAGTTCAGTCTGTGGGTCAGAGTTTAGATAAAAAGGCTCCACTTACCAACACTCTGCCAGGTTTCACCCAAACCGCAAGTGGAGAAGAAGCTATTTAAAGTAAAACTTTTCCAGTTTGGTACTGATCCAACAGTAAAAAGAGCATCCTGGTTAGAGCTGGTCTCACGGGGCCCAGTTTTGGTTCTGGGGGTTTCTTTCATCTCATCAAAAATGTGGTAAAAGCTGGTTTGCGTGCCAACAGCAGTACCAACTGTAGACAGGATCCAAAGACCGCTAATGGACAAAACACCATCCAGGACAAAGTGAGGACAGGTGGACAGGATGTCCATTCTACCATTTATTCCTTGACATAGAGAGGACCATAATTTGAATTAAAGTCATTTTCAGTCAAAAAATTAAAAAAATAAAAACTATAAAAATGTATCAAAGTTCATGCTCAGTCATCCAAGTGCAAAATCCAATAATGATCAGTCAGGCCATCTGGACGTCTTTTCACAAAAAAGAAACTGTCCAGATGACCTAACCGACCATTATTGGATTTTGTACTTGGATGATTGAGCATGAACTTTGATGTCTTGAACCA
Organism: Nematolebias whitei; assembly: GCF_014905685.2. NCBI lineage: Eukaryota > Metazoa > Chordata > Actinopteri > Cyprinodontiformes > Rivulidae > Nematolebias > Nematolebias whitei. The sequence goes on along the minus strand of NC_056499.1, from coordinate 13,889,296 downwards.
CTTTGGCTGTGCCTGCCTGCCTGGGAGGAGTCGACGGGGGACAGGACAACCCCCAGAAACCATCTTATCACCAGCACACTGGTTGGTCCACTAAAGGAGTGTACTGCTTAGTGGGGAAAACAGTTTACTTGGGACTCCTCAGACTGATGAAGCCCTCCAGATAAAGGGTGAAACGTCCTTCCACAAAAATACATATTTTTTATTTTTTTCATTTTTTGACATTGAAAGACTGATGGGTTTGAGAAAATAAGAAGTTGTAACACTTATTTTTAAAGCAACTAACCAACTAATTTATGGGTGTTTATTTACCCAATGCTTCAGGTCAATAATTATGAATATAAATAACAATTGTTAAATTTAAGTCAGGGTTATGTGACTGAATGTCTTACAGAAAACTTTTATTTTTTTTTCAAGAAGTGATAGAAAGGTGTTTCTGCAGTTAAGCTACCCGTGAAGAGCAGGACGACCAAAGGGACATCAGCAGAGGTAGCAGGTCGGCCATGTTTGTGACATCTGTAACCTCCCAGACAGACTGGGGGGTGGGGGGGGGTGTAATGCCTGAAGGGTAATGGTGTTTTTTATTCCTGCTGCCCTGCAATAGTTCAACCTTACTGCTGTCGTTGCAAGTTTCTGCCATTCTGCACATCTGTATGCAAATCAGTCTGCACCCCTAACATGACTGTGAAGTGATTTTATTTGCATTCTGTTGCTCCAAAGATCGATCGGCTCGTTATCAGGGGAATTCAGCTGAGGCGAGTAGATTACACAGAAACATTCAAACATCTGTGTCCACCCATCACAGACAAGAAGGTACGATTGGTTTTAGTCACTTTTTCCAGGATGAACTTATTCTAAAACAAATACAACTTCAACGAGTTTTAAAAACAAGTTAAAATATGTTGTAGATTTCCTGAGCCACACGGGGTCAAAATAATACATACAGACTCAAATAAATCTATTCATTCACCTGAATCTGTTACTGGGTGCTGCTGGAGGTCCTATAAGGTCTTGTAACTTGAATAGACCTAATAACTTCCTGTTAGTGATCATCATTGACTGCAGCTGGTAGTTCCTGTTCAACATCACTCATTGGACTGACCAAGACTCATCAGTCTCCCTAAGATTAAAGGAAACAGGTTCTGATCTTCAGGAACCAGCGGCAGCCACCTTCGATCTTTGATGATCACGGGATCCTGATATCTGTCTCTGTGTTGCCACAGCTGAAAAGTCCCATCCTGGAGAGGCAGTCATGGCTGAAGAACATGTCTGACATGTCTGTACCATGAATGTACACAAACTCAGCCCTAGTGGAGGTGCTGCACCCAGATGTTGTCCTCTTTGAGTCTGGTGTGAAGGTGAATGGCGTTTCTCAGTGGTCTGCGCAAGGTCTTCTCAGGAGACAGTATCACGACCTGCTGCTTTCAGGTCATGCCATACAGGATTGGTATGTGCTCATCATCCATGCTTAGCACATGACCCAACCAGTACAGTGTTCAGGAAACACCAAGGTTCAAACCTGCCATAACTGGAACACCAGTGTCTCAAATGACTTCTGGAGAAAAGTTTGATGGTCAGACGAGACACAGACTGAGCTGTTTGGATACGAGCTCAAGAAGGACATCAAGAGGAGTCAAGGTGAGGCCTCCAGACCTAAGAACACTGAACTAACTGTCAATGGTATACTGGTGTTACAGAACCGGTACTCTGAAATGTTTGTTTTCTCTACAGTGTTAGTTGTGAATTTTATCTTATTGAGGTATTTTATTTTGAAATGTGTTAAAGGCGGAAATGGTTGAATACATTTTGTTCTGCAGTAGCATCCTCTCCATCACTTTGCCACCATGTAAAGCGAGGGTAAGTAGAGTGGAAACGGTATTTAAATTATAAATCTTTTGGTGTGCTGGTTGACAATTTTACAATGTTATTGAGACTTTTATTTTTCATTTTGCCTGCAAAAGGAGAAAAACAACCAACGTTTTATAGGCGTTTCATTGACCTAATTTTAAGCTAGTTTGGTGCCATTTTCATTTAGTGCGCCCTCTTGTGGTTGGTGACAGTAATGGCTCGGCAGATGGTTCGCCGCCATTCCACAGTATAACATTAATTTTTGCATGTGTAGGAGCCAGAAGTGCAGGACACACAGAAGACAAATTATGTATTTGGTTCAGGCTCACGTTAAGCTTTTTACAACGCCCTTCCTAAAGACACCAGGTCAACCTGACTGGACATTTGTGGACTCTGAAGAAACCAGGAAACAAGCCAGTTCAACTGAACTGAACTGTTTCTGACAGAAGAAGACGATTAGCCAAAATTCAATCAAAGTTTAAATTAATCAGAGCTTCATGTTCTTCATGAGTTGAAGGAAACATCTGACTATATCTGCAGTTTCTTTGTGTCCTGCACCAGAAATGTTATCTTATTGTATTACTGTCAGTAAAACATTTTATCTTTTAAAAAAGCGGCTGCTAAAAGTCAGATTTGTGTCTTGTTCAGTCAAAGTGGATAAAGTCGTACTCTGCGCCCTTCCTTACTGGTCTGGGGGTTCCCAGACAGGTAGGCGGTGAGGACAGATCTCTGACTGTGAGCAATGAGCCCTGAAGAATAGAGATTCTAACCTCTGAGAGCTGCTGAGACGTGGAGGACGGAGGGAATGAAGCAGAAGAAGAGGAAATTAAAGTTGCAGAGGGGGAACTGGAAATGACTTGAACTTTGTGAAAGCCACACGCCGAGCCGCTAATAAGACTTGTTGCACAGATGAAGGCTGAAAAGGGCAGGAGGAGGAGGAGGAGGAGGAGGAGGAGGATTACTGAAGAACATCAGTTGATAATGGTTATTTGTGTGCACATGTGTTTGTGCTTCTGTCTGTTACCAAAACAACATGAACCACTCACTGCATGACTTTTGATTGAACTTATAGAAAATAATTATTAGATGCAACTAATTAGCTTTTGGCATCGAGCTCGTTCAAGAAGGCTGCCACAGCCGACCCACCTTCAAAACACTAAAACGTCATAACTCAGTCATTTTTTACAGATGTGGAGCTGAAGTCTGGTGTGGTAGTAGCAGAGACAGATCCCTAACACGTGTTCTGAGTGCTCACTCAGGATCTTTGTCTGAACTTTGACCAATAAAAGGAAATAAAATGGATTACAGATTCTCAGAGAATGGTGTTAAAGGTTCAGTTTGGTAATGATCAAAGTTTAGATTCTCATTTTGGCATTTTAACTAGGGGTGTCCCATGTTCTTCTGACTGAGTACAAGCACTTTAATTTGGGTATGTGGCACCGGAACAGGGGGGACCAGGGGGCCATTGGCACCCCCACTTTATGGCCCTGTCCATCAGCTGATCCCAGACATTTACACATGCATGCGTTCTGCTGTAATTTCCTCGCCCAGTAAGAAAGGGGTGCCAACTCATTTAGCATTAAAATTCATTTACCGGTAAGTAAAACTGCTACAAATGTGTAAATGGGAAGATTAGTTCTCCCTCACGCTTTGTTGCCTGCAGTCAAAGGGCGCTTGCCCCCTGTATTCAGTGGTTAACTGGTCATCACTAACTTCACGCAGACTTTCTCACTGGTACATTTTCATCTTTAAATCACTTCTTGGTCTGTTGCCTTCATACATCTCCTCCTACATGTCATGTCGTCAGTGCAGCTACAGCGTGCACTCTCAAGACATCATTACCTGCAGCGTCCCCTCAGTGCGGACCGAACTCGACTGAAGGGCCTTCTCCTACTCCGCTCCTGTTTCCTGGATCATCTTGCAAAAAGATCTGAAGTTGTCGACTTTGGCCTCTCTAAGGGAAACCATTATGTTCAATACAAAAATCAATGCAGACATGTTCCTGTTTTTAGTTCTTTACCCAGTTTCATAATGTAACTTGATTTTGTCTAAAACAGCTCTCTATTGAAAATGAGTCCTCGGGACTCAATGAGACTAACCTGTATAAATAAAGGTTGAAAGAAACTGATCTCAGATTTTACAGATATGTCTGTGATTTCTGCTTACGTAGATCTTTATGTCCATTGCAAATATTTAATATTTTGACATTTTCTCTGGCGAATTATATTAAACCTCTCAGCTTGCATGATGAAAAGATAGAATATGTAAAAATAAATTACTGGAGTCTTTGTTGCCAACTTTTCTGGTGTTCCTTTGGAAAACGGAGGCGTAAAGAGTTTCACTGTACGGACGGCTCGTTTACAACCACTTCGACTTGATCATTCTCGTTTGTCGTTTCGTTGGAGTGAGAATAATTACTTTCATAATTATCTTCACTTCTGCAACAAAACAAAACCATTAGCTTTGGCTGTTCAAACGAAAATATCTAACAGGAAATACTTAAATGGGCTGCCGGCTTCCAAATGTTAAACCAACAACTGTTTCCTGCAAAGATCTAATGACAAGTTTTGGTGGACAAAATCTAATCAACCTCCTCCACACTTGGCAGTGCAGCCAAGAAGCTGTAATTGAGAGAGGGAGGAGGCTGTGCAGCATGGTTCTGCACGGTGGAGTCTGCGTGCTGCTCACAGGGATAATGATCCGAGGCCGCGGACGCCATTAGTGAGTAAGTAGCTGTGTGGACACCCTGTAACCTCCATGCCTGCTGTCATTTTGATAAATATGCAGCACAGAGAAATGTATGAAACAACTTTCTGCTGCAGACAGAGGGACAGTTTATTGGAATATTTTGCTGACAATTTAAAAAAACACAGTATTTTAAAGTTGTCTGAGAAGGATGACGTGTTCGTTAGTATTTCTGACAGAGCGGAGTATAGCATCCATGGACTGAGCCCTGAGATTCAGGATCTGGACTCTGATTGCATCGTTGCAGCACTTGGGTGGGTTGGTCATTGCTGATGTCTTTCCGTCCTGGCTGCCCTTTTGGGATGTAAACAAAAACATAAACTAGGATAACTTGTTTTAAACATTATTAGAGTGAAATTTGCAGCAACTTTAGTCATGACTCACTGGTTGTTTTAGTCAATCTTTTTACAGGGTTTGTTTAAAAAAAAAATGGGGGCGGGGCCATATGTGGAAGTAGGAAGTGATGTGAAGTTGCTCCACTTTATGTAAATGTATTTCCTTGTACGTTGTGACCGGTGAAGAATGCAGTCTGTTAAACTGGAAGAGCATGAAACCAAAACAGTAGAAGGTAAACATGATATCAGTTTGTGAGACGTGCACGTTCAATTACAGCCAGAAAGCCCAGAGTCTCCCAGTGAGCTGAACTCGCCCCCGAGTCTCTCAAAATGCTGATTCGTTTGGGTCGCCTCAGCAAAACCTCCTCAGAAAGACTTCCTGCAAAGCCGACTCTTTCAAGTCTGCTTATTTTCACCTCATTTCACTTCGTACGAGTCGGGCTCTTATGAAAAAGCTCAGCTCACGCTCCACCGGCTCGGAGGTTTTAAGAGAGAACATTAATAGGTGCTCTGCGGCCCGTCCAACCATACGCTGGCCTGACCTCTTTCACCACCTACACATTTATTCATGGGGAAAGTTTGTTGTTAGCTGCGCAGCCTTTGTCCCACATGCAAATTGAAAGCTGTGATTTTCCCAGTGGATGGAAGAGTGGCAGCTCTTTGTTTGTGTGAAAGCTTGGAGGGAAATCAGCTTTTTCATGGTTTGAATCAGGCTTTACATCCTCCTGAACTCCTCTGGAGGGGAATGGGATCCATGTGGCATTCTTTTGAGCCAAACAGACACGGATAATTACATTTTCCCAGTTTTCTGCTTTGTTTTTCCTCCTGCTTGTGCATTTATTGACCAGCTACTTGTTTCCTGCGGAAGTCGAGCTGCCAACAATGAATACATTTATATTAATCAAATAATTTATTATTTCATCTAAATTAAATATTTCCCTCCACAAATTGAAACTAAACGTATAAAAACTGAACGTAAATCATTTTAAAATGTTCAGTTATATCACATAGGAGTTAAATGTGTCAATTGTATGCATGTAAAAATGAACTTGTTGGAAATAAATGTTGTCGTTGCTTCTAATTATAAGAGGATCTTAGTGTAAATATGTGGAATAAAAGCTGGCGGGTGATAAGCATTCCCTCAAGAAATGTTTTTTCTTTAATTATATTTTAATTTCAGTTTGAAACTGAAGGTTTTATCTTAAGATTAGAAATGAGTTCTTCCATTCCAACAGAGACAAATGAAGACAAACGGAGACAAACAGAGACAAAGACAAACAGGGACAAATAAAGACAAACAGAAATAAATAAAGATAAACTGAGATAAAAAGAGACAAACAGAAACAAACAGAGAAATACAGAGACAAACAAAAACAAATTAAGACAAGCAGAGACAAAGACAAACAGAAACAAATTAAGACAAGCAGAGACAGAG
>NC_056499.1:13870211-13882926 GCF_014905685.2 Nematolebias whitei | reverse complement strand
ACAAGCAGGGACAAATTAAGACAAACAGAAATAAACAAAGATAAACTGAGACAAAAAGAGACTGAAACAAACAGAGAGAGACGGAGACAAACAGAGACAAAGACAAACAGGGACAAATAAAAACAAACAAAAATAAACAGAGATAAACTAAGACAAACAGAGAGAGACGAAGACAAATGGAGACAAAAAAGACAAGTAGAGACAGAGACAGAAGGATACAAAAAGAGGCCAACAAAGACAAATGGAGACAAATGAAGGCAAACAGAAACAAACGGAGACAAGCAGAGACAGAGACAAACAGACGAAATGAGACAAGAGGAGACAAAAAGAGACCAACGGAGACAAATGGAAACAAAGAGACACAGAGACAAACAGAAACAAATTGAGACAGAGACAAACAAAGACAAAAAGAGTCAAGAATCGACACAAAGAGACCACTGGAGATATTAAAGTTTATTGTCTTGCTGGAACCATTCCAAATGTGTTAGTGGGTTAGTCTTGACCCGGTTCAGAGCTGGTTTCTGGGCCCAGTTCGCTCTGGAATCCTTGGTCTGGCAGCGGGCCTGTCTCTCTGAGCCCCTCTGAGCCGGGCCGTCGCTGCTGCAGCCAAGAAACGGTTCTGACAGAGAGCAGATAGCAGCTCTGCATTCAGAGATGAGCCGAACGCAGCGCTCTGTCTGTGTGTGAGCACCAAGACAGACCTCTTATTATTACTAATCTTAGGATTAGGAAAAGCTGCTTTAGGCCTTCAACTCATCCCCTCTAATCAGACTCTCTGTCTCCAACAAATATGATCTAACAGCTCTTTCAATTTGCATCAAAGCAAACAAACAGGGGCTGCTGGGGAGCATGGGGAGGGACAATCAGCTACAAGAACACAAAGAAACCACAAGGCCTCCTCTGATCACGGTCCTGTTTGGGTCATCTTGTCTGATCACAGATCGTTCTGTTCAATTAATCTCATAATCTGAATCAATGGACCTCCAGTGTTCAGGAGCTAATCTGGACATTCCAACAGAACGATTACTATTTCAGTATCATTACTTCATTCACTCTGATCTCTGCCAAACAGCCGAAACCTTTCAGATGAACTACTTTAGTGCTTCACTGTCTCAGCACAGAGGTCTGCAGCTCCGGGGCCACATGTGGGCCCTCAGACCCTTTATAGAGGTATTTCATAACTTTGAATAAAACAACACAAACCTGGGTCATTTTTATCTATAATTTTATTTTTTTAAACGCACTTCTTAGAACAGTTTACCTCAACAAGCTTTTTGCAACATATTCCTGAAATTTCTGCAGCAGAAAGACTCTAATAACACAAGAAGGTTTTTGTTTTACAGATATGATCAGCTGCAACTTTCTGACGTTCAGTCATTCTTTAGATCCACCAGAACATTAAGCTCCTCATTTTAGAGGCACCAAGACCAAAAACCTTTCAGAAAGTAAGAAACTAAACTCATGTTTCCTCAGACGGATGAAGAATGTGTGACAGGCTGTCGGCTATCACGTGTTTGTCTACATAGAGAAACAGCCAAGAGAGACTGAAAATAGGTCAACAGAGGTTGATGTCTGTTGACTGAGGTTGATGCACCTGAACGACAACCTCAGCTAGGGCAACAACACCACCAGCCTGATCAAGAAAGCTCATCAGAGACTCTACTTCCTCAGGCGGCTGAGAAGAGCTGGTCTGGGAAGCTCAGTCCTCACCTCCTTCTACAGGTGTGCAGTGGAGAGCATCCTGTGCTCCAGCATCAACGTGTGGCATGGAGGCTGCACAGCTGCAGAAAGAAAAGCTTTGCAGAGAGTGGTGAAGGCTGCACAGAAGTCTGTTGGAGTCAGCCTCCCCACCATCAGACATCTACACCTCCATATGCAGGAAGAGAGTCACCTGCATCATGAAGGACCCCACTCACCCAGCACACACACTTTTTGCCCCGCTCCCCTCAGGAAAGAGGTTAAGCAGCATTAAGTGTAGAACCACTAGACTGAGGAACAGCTTCTACCCTGAGGCTGTTAGGCTCATGAATATCTAACCAGAATAATCACTGTGAAAAATCACATGTTGGTGCTGATCTGTTTCATGCTGCTGCTGATCTGTTTCATGTTGCTGCTCATCTGTTTCATGCTGCTGATCTGTTTCATGTTGCTGCTCATCTGTTTCATGTTGCTGCTGATCTGTTTCATGCTGCTGTGTTCATTCGTACTCATCTGCTCACACAGACTCATGCTCGTGCTGCTGTTCGGCGTATTGTTTTTATACTACTAGCGCTTAGTGTGTTTTTAGTTAACGTTTTTCTTAGTTCATATCTTAGATCTTATTACTGATTTTCTTTTACACACATTTAAATGCTTTTGTTGGATGTAACTGGGACCCCGTGTACACAGTTTTGTTCAACCACATGTACCACATGTGGTGTGAACGGCAATTAAAGAACCTTGAATCCTTGAATGTCAATAAGAGTCACCAAAGTTCGTGCTCAATAATTCAGGTAAAAATCCAACAATGTTCAGTAAGGTCATCTGGACGGTTTATTTTCTTTTTTTTTTTTGGTTTTGAACGACTTTGGCATAAACAATAAAGTCCATGCTCAATAATCCAGGTATACAATCCAACATTTTCTGTCAGATCATCTGGACAGTTTCTTTTTTTGTGCTGAAACGTTTCGCCTTCGATCCGGAAGGCTTCATCAGTCAAGGAAACACACAATAAAACTGATTCTTCCTCCACCAGCTTACTCCAATGTGGAACAAACCAGTTCTGCTTGTGATTAGATGGTTTCTTTGGTACGCCCCTCCTCCATTGCCGGCCCTCTTCCTTGTTGACAGTCTTGTCAAACTTGTTGAAAACAACAAAGTCCATGCTCATACTTATACTCTGATTTGTTGAGTAAAATATGCAAATAAAAGTGTTTTGTTTACACCTTGGAGCGGCGGCAGCTCGTCAGTCAGTGCCATGGTCCTGTAATCCTGAGGTTGCAGGTTTGAGCCTAGGTTGCGTCAGGAAAGCATCTGACATAAAACAACTGTCAAATCTTTCATGCAAGTTCACTCACTGTGGTGACCCCTGAAGAAGGCAGAAGCCGAAAGACACTCACTTTATTAATTTGCCTGGCAAACTACATGTAAGAGAAATAATAAACCACTTCTCGTCAAACTCAGATTTGAGAGATGTCAATCAAGAAGTACCTTAAAGGCCATGAGAATGACACCAAAGGTCATCTAATTTTCATTTCCTCAGTATTTTGCTGAAAAGCTTCAGTCAAGAATTAAGCTAAAGGTTTTCTTATTATGTGCTCCTGCACAGACAAACAATAACCTTCCTTCATGGTCCTTATCAAGTGTCTGAGTTGATAAATGGGAAAAAGCTATAGCATCTGGAATAATAAAAGGTCTTAGTCTGAGAAACATGCATCCTTTGTCTGCTCTCAGCCACTACCAACCCCAAATACACACACATTTGTAATCCAATCCAAAAAAAGGGTGAGATTTCTAATTATTTAAATATTCTTATGGCATTCATTATCATTTACTGTTAACAACCAGATCAAACGTGATAAGAGTATAGAGATTCAAGCATGAAAATGTGGAGGCAACTGGTTGTCAGAGTTGGGATGAAAACCTCGCTCAAGATCCATCTACTGCTGATTCTTCATCAATTTTAACTGAAGAGCCTCGGTAACGATCGCAGGAGGATTGTCAACAATATTTGCAGATGTCTCAACTTCGACAACCATGGACAAACAGCATGCAACATTCGTGACAAAGAACTCTCTGGACCCCTGTATCGATCTATCAGTATGCTGACCAAGCTGCAGATGTTCCCTGGAGAGCCACGTTTTACCTGTGTAGAATGCAACTCCCTCCACCTGAACTGTTGTACCAGGAGTGGTCATTAGAACCGTACGGATTTATTAGATCATGAGCATGCATGTTCACCTATGAGAGAGGCTAGCTCAGTCAGTATCAGCTGGATGAAGATGAGAAACAGAGGCCTTTAACTCCCATAGGAGTGCTAACATACATCGACTGGGCAGTTCTCAGACTGGCAAAATCACAAAATACTTAACAAAAAAGGTTGAATCATGTCATCTGGACTTCGTTTTTTTGTTAAAAAGAAACGTTTCGCCCCTCATCCAAGAGGCTTCGTCAGTCTGAGGCCTAGCCATCTGGTATTACCCAGAAGCCACCCTGACTCTTGTGTTTCAAGCCTGCCTCAGATACCCCTGAGGTCTGACCTTTTCACTAATGGTTTCAAAAACACAAAGTTTGTTTTCTCAGTCATCCAGGTATATAACAACACTTTGATTCAACCTTTTTTGTTGTTATATACCTGGATGACTGAGAAAACAAACTTTGTGTTTTTCACAAAATACTTACTTCACCAAATCTGTCTTAAGCCTGGGAGAAAAGGAAAGCTCACCAGTGATTGCAAAACAAGTCAAATGGGAACTTTTTCCATCTCAAGCAGAAATTGCAAAGGACAAGCTTCTCTTCAAAGCAGTCTGGCAGAGTGCTGTTGGCAGAGCCTGATGGGTCATTAGTCTTTTCAAACAAACACACAAGTCCAACCGCAAGATTCCCTTAATCCTCTTTGTTCTTGAGTCTGTGAATTCTGACTGTGGTGTATTCAAAACCATGCTGGCTCTCTGGTCGATGCTTGGGTGCAAAACTAGGCAATATAGGTGATCAATTCTCCACGCTTTTCTACAGCTGCTGGTGCTGAGCCAACATTCTGGTTGTCAAAAAAACAAAACTAACCTTTAAAGACCTGACTCCCAAAGCCCCACCTCTACAGTATATAAGTTATTAGTGCTTAGTGTATTTTTAGTTGATGTTTTTCTTAGTTCCTATCTTAGATGTTATTATTGTTTTTCTTTTACATTTTATTGTTGGATGTAACTGGGACCCTGTGTACATAATTTTGTTCCACAAACGACAATAAAGAATCTCTGACTCTCTGATATAAGGAGATGTTGTAGGGTTCCCTGCTACAGATGTTCTTTGCTTCAACTCGGCACAGACCAGCACGGAGAAAATGATCAGGGCAGGAAGACAGACCACACTGGCCTCTTGCTGGGGAATATACGCCCAGCCTGAAGAGACACCGGAGGATTACAGCTTGGGCCCTTACTACCCTCCTTCTCCGGTCATGTATTCTCCAACTTCCTCATCCTCTTCAATCCCTTCTTTCTCCAAGGTGCTACATGCCATAGCTCGAGGATTGTCAGAGGAAAAAACAAGACTGCTGTCCCCCATCAGGGAGGACTTATCTGAGGCTGTCATCACGTGCACCCCTGTAAAAGAAGAGCAGGATTCCACCACCTCTACTCTGACACTGGATCAGGGAGATGAAAGTGACAGATGGTTCACCTCATGTATGGTCAGGACGATGAAAACTGTTCTTCACCTACTCAATGTCACCACCTAGAACAATACCTGTGAGAAAACTGTAACAGGTGTATCAGTGGCAATTTTAACCACTTTTTTCTCCAGCGCCCCTAAATTTTAACTCAGCACCTCTGAAAAATAAAGAAATCATCATTAGAATTTTGTAAATAAACAGTTCTCAAATCTTAGATTCATCAAAATATTGAATACATTTGGAATAAATATGGAATAAATGACAATCTTAAACGGGCCAGTAAACTATGTTTTTTTTTTTGCACGAGTTGCGCCACCTGCCAATCATTCCAGTAGGCACGTCAGCAACTGACCAATCAGTGACCTCAATTAGTCCTGAAGTGAACACCCTTTACCTGTAGAGCTACAGCGGTTATGAATTATGAACGCTTTGCAGTCAGAGAGATTTCAATAATGAGTTTACATCTTTTGTTTCATGTTAATCTACTGTAATAAACCTTTGTAAAATACACCAGAATGCAGGAAATGGCATCTACTTTATTCAAAAGTTTATGGAGGAGGTCCCCCAGACATCCCACCACCACCACCACCACCACCACCACCACCAACGACCCCCCACTGGCCTGCCCGCTATTTGCATTCCGGCATCGTTTGGTTTACAAATTAGCCTTGCACAGGACTGTGCATTTTTTTGAATGAAGGAATAACAATCTCAAAGACCTAATGAAGCATCAGAGCTTTGAAGGTGATTACTATCATCGTAACCAGCTGAAGACATAGTTAGAGTCATTTTTCAGAAATATAGACTCTGGATAGACTGATAATTTCTTCAAGTTCAACTACATTAAAAAAAGGATAGCGTCTTTGGCAGGGGAACAGTGCCATCTATGTTTTTTAATACCCGTGACTTTTTACATGCTGAGTGTGAAACCTGAAGAATGGATCATGTTTGATCAAAGGATGGATAAGGATGCATAAAATAGGAGGGAGGAGGTTTATTTGTTAAGGCTTAGTTCGGTGTTTTCTGAGTTCCTGGAAATAGATTTTTGATCTCATGCTCTGAGAGCGATTAAACATGGCTTTGTTCTCACACACAGGGAAGCAGCCTTCAGCAGAGGGTACAGGGTGTGAAAATGTATGCAAGCTACAGCATGTCACCCCCACCCCATGTGTGTGCCTGCATTATGCATCCACCTGAGCCAGAACCTCAGAAGCTTGCAGATGGCGTCCCAACATGGCAGCCATACACCAACGGTCACACGTGTGCACTCTCACCCCCGGGGCCAGCCTGGAGTCAGGGCCTCAGATCCTCGAGGTGTTTCCTGCCAGATCACATTTCTCCTGCTCGGTGAGGTTTTCCAAGATGCCCAACTGTCACTCAGATCCTCTTGAAACCGCTTTAAATCTCTGCTGTTTCACACTGACGGCCAACAACAAGCAAACATAAAATGATCAGAAATTAAATTTAGTCATGTAGTTAGTTTGGAAAAGGATTAATGTATGTATCAATGTTATGAGCACATTTAAGTTATTGTCCACAGTAAGTGGGTCAGAACTCATGAGTATGTAGTCAAGTCAAGTCATGGTTCTTTATCATTCGCACCACATGTGGTACATGTGGTGGAACAAAATTGTGCACGCAGGGTCCCAGTTACACCCAACAAAAGTATAAATTGTAAAGAAAAACAGTAATAAGATCTAAGATATGAACTGGAAATGCGCTAAAACTAAGAATACACTAAGCACTAATAGTACAAAAACAGTGAACCGAACAACAGCAGCACGAACATGAGTCTGTGTGAGCAGGTGAGTACGAATGAACCTGTAGTACCTGTACTTGTGAATTCATAGCATGAAAACGGGAAGTCATGAATCATTCTACACTGCTTCTGATTGGGACAGATAGAGAGTAGCAGTTGAGGCAAGAGAAATGATGACTGGGGCAAAAGTTCAACACAAGGAGTCAATCAGAGGCTCAGCTGGGGGTGTGAATCTGACCCGTGGTACTGAGAACTGTAAAAAATCCAGTTTGTACACAGAGAGGAGGAGCACTTCTGTAAGGTATCATGAAATATGTTGGTAATTTAAGTCTTATTCAAACAAAAATGTGAACAACCCCTCCACTTTGACTGGCAGGGAATGAAACTACAAAATCCTGACATTTAAAATATCTGCTGCAAATGAAACTTCAGAATTTAATACAAAATATTTTACTGACCTAAAATGATTACCTCTTAGGCAAAGAATTATCTATTGTCACTAATGATCAAAGATTTCTAGTATTGTTTTTTTAACATGTTTTTATTTATTTGTTTGTTTATTTATTGTCTTATTTATTTAGGCAGCATGGTGGCGCAATTGGTAGAGCTGCTGCCTCTCAGCGAGAAGGTCACTGGATCAAATCCTGGCTGGGGGCCTTTCTGGGTGGAGTTTGCATGCTCTCTCCGTGCATGCGTGGATTTTCTCCAGGTACTCCGGTTTCCTCCCACAGACCAAAAACACGCATGTTAGTCTGATTGGTAACTCTAAATTGTCTCTAGGTGTGAGTGAGAGAGTGAATGCTTGTTTGTCTCTATGTGTCCCTGTGATGGACTGGAGACCTGTCCAGGGTGTCCCACACCGCTTGCACAGTGACTGCTGGGTATGAGCACCAGTGACCCCCACGACCCAAAAAGGAAGAAGTGGGTAAAAATGATGGATGGATTTATTTATTTAAGGCTGTTTTGGCTGTTGTTCATTAGTGTTAATAACAGTAAACTATTTAAGTTCAAGGTGGTTTAACCTATGGGGTGCCATTTGTAAAGTTGCACAGTCAAAAATGAACATCAATGTTTTTGGATTATTTAGCCTTTAATAAGAAATAAAGGGTTTATTTTTCAAAGTCATATTTTCACCATGTTATTCATACATTTATAAATGTCATAGTTCACAACTAAATATTTAATTTACAAGATAAATGTTTAATTTACAAACTAAAATGTAACTAGCAAGGTAAATATTTAGTTAGTAAACTAAATATTTAATTTGCTATCTAAATATTTAGCTCGGACCTAAATATTTAAATTGCAAGGTAAATATTTAGCTAGCAGGTTAAATATTTATCTAACAAGTTAAATATTTAACTTGCAAGTTAAATGTTTAGGTCCAAGGTAAATATTTAGTTAGCAAATTAAATATTTATTTTGGAAATTAAATGTTTTGTTTATAAAATATATGTTTAGTTTCGAGCTAAATATTTAATTAGCAAATTAAATATTTAGTTTACTACCAAAATATTTAGGTATAAATTAGCTATTTAGTTAGTAAACTAAATATTTAGGTAAAATTAAATATTTAATTTATACCTAAATATTTAGTTTATTAACTAAATATTTAACTTACAAGTTAAGTATTTAGTTTGTAAACTAATTATTTATCTTTTAAATTAAATATTTAGTTGGGAACTATGACATTTATAAATGTATGAATAAAATGATGAAAATATGACTGAAAAAAAACCCATTATTTTTAATTAAAAGCTAAATAAACCAAAAATATTGATGTTAATTTTTGACTGTCCGACTTTACAAATGCACCCCATATTAACCAGTAGCTGTTGGTAATTATTTAACTTATTTGAAAATTTCATGCACCTATGCACACAAAAATAATTTTTTTTTTTTTCATTCATTCAACCTTTATTTAGACAAGTTAATCCCATTGACCCTCGAGGACTCATTTACAAGAAAGACCTGATTTCAACAAAGAATGATGACAACAGTGGACAACAGCGAAAACAATAGACAGTTATAAAAAGGCATACAGATTTTTTTTTTTTTTTCAAATAAGATGGCCAAAAAAGTAACAAAACAGCTAGATTATAAGGCGAATGTAGAAAACTAAAACCAGGAACATGTCTGCATGGGTCCTTGTCAGGAGTCCAACAGATTTTTAAAGCCACTTAGAGAGGTCAAGGTCGAGAGCTTCAGATCTTTTTGTAAGATGTAAGATAAGATAAGATAAGATAAGATAAGATGTAAGATAAGTTTGATAGTTTGTGAAATAAAAAAGTAGCTCAAATGGCAGCTGTTCAAATTCTCATTATTGATTTAGACTGAAGAAAATAGTTTTTTCTCTTCTTTTTTTAATTTTTACTTTATGACACAACAAAGTCCATGCTCAATAATCCAGGATTACAATCCAACATTTTTCATTCAGGTCATCTGGACAGTTTCTTTTCTTGTGCTGAAACATTTCACTTTCAATCCGGATGGCTTCAGTCAAGAAAACACAAAACTGATTTTTTTCCCCCAACAGATTACTCCAAAGTGGAACAAACCAGTTATGTTGGTGCTAAGATGGTCTCTTTGGCACGCCCCCTCTTCTTAGCACCAACATAACTGGTTTGTTCCACTTTGGAGTAATCTGTTAGGCGGAAAAAAAATCAGTTTTGTGTTTTCTTGACTGATGAAGCCATCCGGATTGAAAGTGAAACGTTTCAGCACAAGAAAAGAAACTGTCCAGATGACCTGAACGAAAAATGTAGGATACTTTGTGACACGTTTGAGTCGCCCACCACCCTCCATCAATTGCAGTTTGGTGGGAGTCAGTTTTAAATGAGAAGTTGTGGAGAGAAAAAGGAGACAATTTTCCAAAAGGAACAAAAGCATTATGAACTTCTGGACCAAGTCCACAAACGGCATTTTAATATTCAGGTTCTCTGAAGGAGGTCAAGGAAGAGGAAATGTGAACTGAGACGGGGCAGGGGGTCTGTGTGAAGGTGAATCCATTAAAGGTAAGGTACAGTGCACTTTATTTCAAACATGAACTCAGCTGGTCCCAACAACTGATTTCCATTCAGAAGAGCCAAAGGTCCCCAAACTTAAACAGAATGTTGGTTTCACTCAAAAGGAGGTGGCTGTTTTCCTGAAATTTAAAGATGTTCTGTGTTAAACATTTTATTACACCTCAGCTAAAACTTCTCTTTAAGCATTTACACCAGAAAAAAAAAAGGATCCTCAAGGTTTAAAAATGAGTTTAATATATTTTAAATAAATGAGAACTGAAAGGGCACAAAGCAAAAGTTTAGGCACCCTGCAGTCTTTCAGCTCTTCTCTGTTGATATATGTACATTTAGAAATTTACATACAATAATTACTCAAATGAAATTAGACAAACTCCACACACACCAGATTTTTGAATTGATAAAGCCTTCGAAATGGGAAGTGAAATGCCTTCACCTTCAGAAAAGAAGTCCAATTTTTAACCTTTTTTTGACAGAATCAAACAGGCTAATACCGTATTTTCTGGTGTATAAGCCGCTACTTTTTTCACAGCTTATACAATGCTGCAGCTAATTTATATTTTGTTGTTTTTTTGGATGGGCTAATGAGCTTCCAGCTATCAAAAGCATTTAGCTTTGTCACAGCTGGGTGCTCATATATCTACTCAACACACCTCTTTGGGGATGGGTTCTCGTGACAAATAGACAGAGTGAACCCCAAATTACCAAGCACCCCACAATGAACCAATGAGTTAGTCTCAATGAGCTACAAGGACCCACCCCTCCAAGAGTGATGTATATTGACGAGACTACCAATAAAGATAAAAAAAAATATGTCCAATGAAACTGGAAGGGGAGAAGAGACCGGGAGGGGGGCGGGCTTCCCCTGCATGCGCAGTGTATGTTAAATGGGATTAACCTGTCTAAATAAATAAAGGTTGAATCTCACATGCTCACAGGGCAAGAATATAGCGATCAATTACTTCCTGGTAGGTTACTCTGTGTTTTTAACCAGCCGTGTTACTGGCACTGTTCAGAAAAAAAAACAAAAAAACATTTACTATACGTATTTGTGTGTTAGCGGTACGTATTGTAGCATTCTGTGGTCCATTGTGGTTGACTGCCTCAGGGAGGAATTATGGGTAAAATTTATGCTCGTTGTTAATCATTTTGGTTAGCTGTTTAATATTGTTTTTTTAGTGACTAGTCTGTACTTCTTATTCTAGTTTGTGTTCATTATGTGTTAGTGTTAGGTCATTCAGTAGAGTAATCATGAGTGAGGGAGGTAGTTAAGACCTGTCGGTTCACTCTGTCTGTGTGTGTTGAACAGTAAAGTCTATAAAACGTCATCTGGTGGTTGATTCTTGAGTTACACCAAGAGCTGTACATCTCTTGCATTAGCTGTGCACTGCCACTCATGTTGTAACGTGAACAATTGTAGCTTATACACAGGCACAGCTTGTATATGCGCAAAATAGCTTTTGTTTAGTTTAGTTAGTGTGCACGGCTTACTCAGGTGTGCTCTATAGTCTGGAAATGATAATACTTTGTCAGATGAGTAGACAATCAAAATTAAATTTTCATTCTCTGAGGTGAAGCTCTGGGGAATAGAAAAATCAGAGAAGTGAAGAAAGCCAGAGTGACAGTTTGTGAGAGTAGCTCTGCTGCAGCTTCCAAGATGGCCGCTAACGACCTACACCTGGCGGTCATCTCCCTGATGAGCATCGACTCCTATTTAAGGCTGCAGTCAAGACTACTCGATGCTGGAGCATTGATTCCCTCTCGGTACTAGTGCTCTCAGCCTTTTATGCTCTCCAGTGTTTATGATAACTGACCTTGTGTTTTCTATGCCAGCAGTTCCTCGCTTTGGACGAACCAATCTTGCCTTGTCCACTCGACATCCTGTCAGGCCTCACGGAAACCCTGACTTTGGGATCCTGGATCATAACAGAACCTGTGGCTGGGACTCATACTTCTTGGGACTCCTGAACTCACTCCAGTACCAACAAAACTGTAAGACAGAAAACAACACATCAAGACTGTTTCTCTCGTCACTTACCTGGTCTCGGTCTGAACAAGCTATTTCCCTCTTCCAGGAGTTCCAGTTCCAGGCCCCTGTATATATTGTATATAATCTTAATTTCACTGTAAATAAATATCATCTTTTTGTATCTCAGTCTTGTGTCGTTCTGGGTTCTCGTTACAACTGGGTTGACCACACTTACAACAGTAATGCTCCAGCCTCGACCAAACCCAGAACGAGGCTCGGAACGACCAAGCCATGTCCTCGTCACAAACGGAGCGAGTTGATCAAATTGAGAAAATCCTCTTACAAATGGTCCAGCAACAACAACAAACCCAAGCAAACCTACAGGAGCTGGGAGGTATGGTTTACTCAATTAAACAGACTCTCTCTTCTTCTCCTCCTACAGTCACAGCAGAAACCCCTGAGAACAGTCATACGTGCACCTGCTCGGCGGGACATACATCGGAACCACAGTTACTGGTAAAACCGTCCGAACTTTTTTCCGGTGACCCAGAACAATGCGACGGTTTCCTTCTCCAATGTGAGCTCGCGTTCAGCGGAGC
>NC_056499.1:13863289-13870201 GCF_014905685.2 Nematolebias whitei | reverse complement strand
TGTCGTTCTGGGTTCTCGTTACAACTGGGTTGACCACACTTACAACACAGTTTGAGAAACAGAAGCAACTCTCACATCCTCTCAAAAAATTATCTTCATCATCATCAGTCAGAAACGCAGAACTACCTGCCCACATAAGCCCACTTGCCTTCCTAACCCCGCCCACCCTCATGACCCCCCATGATCAAGTAGGTATCTCTGCAGACAAATTTGGAAGGCGTATCTGGGGGGCCACATCTGATTGGACGAGTCATATCCGTGGGAGGGCTATATCTGATTGGACTATAGGGGAAATGGGCATGTCTGGCTGGGCACATCTGATTGGACAATTAAAAAATGGGCGTGTTTGGCGGTCACATGTTTTTTCATTTTTTTATTGGACAATTAAATGGGCGTGTCTGGCAGGGCACATCTGATTGGACAATTAGAAAATGGGCGTGTCTGGCGGTCACATGTTTTTTTTAGTTTTTATTTATTGGATAATTAAATAAGTGTGTCTGGCGGGCCACATTTGATTGTACAATAGAAAAATGGGTGTGTCTGGCAGTCACATGTTTTTTAAAAAAATTTTATTGGACAATTAAATGGGTGTGTCTGGCGGGCCACATTTGATTGGACGATAGAAAAATGGGTGTGTCTGGAGGGCCACATCTGATTGGACAAAAAAAAGGCTGAAAAAAAAAAGCTGTTTGTGTTAACCACAGACATGTTATGTCTAAAAACAAGATGTTATTGACAGATTGTGTTAACCACAGGCATATTATGTCTATGGTGTTAACCGGTTTGAGTTTAGCGGCGTCTCAGCTCGACATTAGCGGCGTCTCCATAACTTCTCTTTCCACCTCTCTTAACTTTCATTCAACCTTTATTTAGACAGGTAAATCCCATTGAGCCTCGAGGACTCATTTACAAGAGAGACCTGTAACACAGAACTTCCGGTTACATTTCAAAATAAGAGCAACATAAATGGGTAGTGGGGAGGGCTATGTTTGTTTTTTAATACCTAGCCATTACATTAAAAAACAAAATCCATTTTGGTTGTTAAAAAATGTGAAAATAGTTACAATCGATTCATAAAGAAAGAAAAATAAAGTAACCAAAATATTAAAAATACTTAAACTGGCCTTGGGACAAAGGATGTTGCCTTTAACTTCACATTTTCTTGTTCGACCTTTTAAATCAGTCACTGCAGATGAGTGATCGTCAGTTTCTGTCAGATTTCTGCAACTGGAGCAGGTATTTCTGTTTACTGGCTAACTTCCTCAGCTGTCTCACATTTTAAGGGTCAATCCTACTCCATGTTTCAGCTCCTTTCATAGATCAGATCTCATAGAAGAACTGCTAAAGAGCAAATTTTCTTTTTAGCTTTTGTTTTGGGCCATTATCTGTTACAGGACTCATGATCTTTAATTGAGACCAGACTTTTTGGCAATAGGAGCAGGTTTCACTTCAGATGATTCATATTTCATTGTACCCAGACCACACTCAAGACAACCTGTGTCAGGTGCAGCCTACAACCCAAGGACTAAAGAGAATCTTCTTGTGTTTGACAGTAGATATAACACTGGTTCTTAGAAACTTTCAGTTTTAAAAAAGAGCTGATGTAACTTACCTAAAGAGCAGCAAATACAGCTAGCCAATCAGTGTTTGCCCCCCACAAACGCCTATTCTCCAGAAACACCCACTTTTGGTCTGCAGAGAACCCCTTCTCCCCATGATCCCACCTGCCTTCATGACCCCGCCCACTCTCATGACCCCACCTGCCTGCACTGCCACTGCACGATCTGTTCCGGAAGCACAATCCGTACCATCAGCCAGTGGTGGAGAAAGTACTCAAACACTGTACTTAAATTAAAGTATAAATAAACTTACAAAAATGTACTCTAGTAAAAGTAGAAGTACCACATTAACGTTTTTACTTAAGTAAAAGTAAATAAGCACTTGCGTTTAAAAATGCTTAAAGTATTAAAAGTAAAAGTACTTCCTGAATGTATTACATAATGCAATGGTCTACATATCATTAAGTGTACCTACTGTATGTATATTTTCTGTAATAAGTTAATAGTGTTGAGCCATTTTAATGATCAATGCTGCAGATAATACACGTTTTTATTGTGTTTACTCTGTGACACAGTTCACACTTGGACTTGTGATTCTGTGCATCAGAATTTTAGGGGTGACATGCAGAGTTAAATACCATTAAGCAAAATAAGAAAGAGGAATGATTATACCTTTGAAAGTTTTTATTTAACACAAAGCAAAATCAATGTGTCATTTTAACTGCAGTAAACACATTTAAGTAAAAGTTTTCTGCCTGAAAAAAGGAGCATTAGACCTAAAAGGAATAGACACTGATCATTTCAACTCCAGTTTGTCATCAACTCTAGTTAAAATACTGTCTAGTCAACCTTGTAACGGGTCAATAGTGAACAATATTTTAACTTCCTGACACCATTTTCAAAACTTGGACTCGAGTGTCGAGTCATTTGGAGACATGTCTTATCTCCTGTCATAACATCCCATGAACTGACACATTTTAATATTGCAGCAAGAATTTCTTGTTTAAGTTCAAAAGAAGTTGGTTTTCAATGTTTTTAAGTCCAGTCTGGCTCTTTTGGGAGAGATAATCTGTCCTGCTGTACTGAATAGTCTTTCAATAATCTTTCAATAATCTTTCAATAAGGCCATGGGTGGTGCGTATCTTCTGGCTGACTCTCTATGGTGGAATCCATTTTGGGTGTGTTAGCGGTGCTGCAGGTGCGCCCAGCTCAATGACATATATACTAGAATACAGGTTATTGGCCCAGCTCGTCTTGAAGGCAGGTCTAACGTTACCTGCCCACTTTGCAGTGATTCAATGGTCCATTCCCTTCTCTCCACTGATTACTTTCAAACTAAAGAACAAATGAAAAAAACACAATGTGAATGTAACTTGTAACACAACGCACTATAGAAATGTAGAGTAGTAGAAAGTACAGATAGCAAAAGTCTTGGAGTAAAAGTCGAAAGTACCCGCGTTTAACTCTACTTAAGTAAAGTACAGATACACGAAAAATGTACTTCAGTACAGTAACAAATTACTTGT
Source organism: Nematolebias whitei (assembly GCF_014905685.2). NCBI lineage: Eukaryota > Metazoa > Chordata > Actinopteri > Cyprinodontiformes > Rivulidae > Nematolebias > Nematolebias whitei. The sequence goes on along the minus strand of NC_056499.1, from coordinate 13,867,116 downwards.
ACTTAGTTACATCCCACTACTGCCACCAGCTTGTTTGTGTATGCGCTAAAATAAAGACTTTTGAGTATGATAGATTTAGGAAAATGTACTGGAAATAATTACTTCTAGCCTTAATTATGTAGGTGTGCTAAATTATATCCTGTAAGCTGATTTAATACAACACATATATTATATACATTTTGATAGAAATGAATAAATACCATGTTTATTAATATTAATTAAAATATTTCTTTCTATACATTGATTAATTTTCCTAGACAATGTTATAATTCCGTTTATGAGTAAGAACTGTCTTCATTTACTTTCAAAATTATAATTCAGTAGAAAAATGTGTATTGATTGGACTGTAATGTATTTACGCTGTCAATGCGCCCTCTGGTGGACCCATTACTGACAACAGAAGACCTTTATTTTAATAATAGTCATCTTTTATGATATTTATTGTAGAAACTTATCTACCTTGCATACTTTGCTATCCACATCTCCTGCAAAAATTTTATTTTCCATGAAAAATTGCCAGTGACGAAAGTCGAAAGACTGAAAATCCATCCATTTTGTGATCTGCAACATCTAGCCCTCCTGGAAGAATTTCTTTTAGCGCACGCGCAAATGAGCTGACGGTATGGATCGTGCTTCCAGAACAGATCCTGCAGTGACATGCACAACCCCTGAAAACAGACACCGCAGGCAACACTGATGCTAGCGAGCAAGTAAACAAAGCGTAGCATCAGTTTGAGCTGTAATTATGGAATCAATCATGGACATGGTACCAGCGATGTCAGGAACTTCATGTAAAACAGCAGGATTACTGATCAGACTCCGCTGACGCTTCAGTCGCTGACTTTAGTTTTACGTTTATCTCAAATCTGACAAACGGAGGGAAAAGCTTTGAAAAAGCAGAAGACTAGAACATCAATAGTTAAACATGCACTCGTGCCCCGTGGTGGAATTTATTCATTTTAATCCCACTGTCTCACATTTTGCCGTCCTTGCATTCGTCCCACGACACTTCCTCCGTCCAGCTTCCTGTGTGTTTGCAGCAAAAACAAAACAAGTCTGAACTAGAAAGGAAGTAGGGCATGGTGCTAACCCGGCTGCGCAGCCAGGCATTCCTTATGTCGGTGGCTTTTAATGCTGCCTGACATAAAAAATGAATGGCGTTGCATTGAGCTACTTCAGGTGGCCTACACTGCGTGACTCGTTTTCAGGTCTGTGTAGGTAGTTTCATACATACATGCTGCAGATCTGTGCTTTAAGACAGTTCTTTTGCTGAACTCATTAACAGTTCTCTGGTTCTTAACTCAAATTCAGTTTGAGTTTCATCAGAAGTTTGAAGTTGTGAAATTTTCTTGTTTTGAGCCTATTTTTTTTATTATATTTGTGGATTTTTTTTTATGTCTGACCTTTTAATTTATCGGTTGTTTTTTTTTCCTGTTTGTTCTTAACCTCCTTGTTGAAGCTCTTTGGTCAATGTTGTTTTTAAACGTGCTATTAAAATAAAAATGACATTGACAACAACATTAAATATTGCATTGTATACATAAATGAAACTTAAAATTTAGCTCAATTAGTTATTGGATAAAATATCTGTAAGCAAAATATTTCTAACCACTGAATTGGTATTAATGACATTTTCAGGAAGTAATCATTTGATGTTTGTCTACAACTGATTAACACTTATGAGTCATTTTGATTCAAGATGGCTGCTGTAGCTAACATAGACAACACACAATTAGCCATAAATCAGTCCTTTCTATAGACTCAGCTAACGTCTGTTGTGACAGTGTTCCCTAAAACATGCTGCTATGCCTCAACTCGTTGTCTGAACGTTTCATCTAAAATGTTGGAGACAATAAAAATGTCCCTCTGTCAGGGTGAGAAGGAGGTTTGGACCCACTGATGCAGACTGAACATAGAACCAAACTCTATCCTGACCAAAAGCAAAATCTGACATGGCAGCTAACACTTTACTGTTTTTACCTGGAAGGTTAGAGCAGAGGTGCCCAACAATGGGGTCGTGGCCCCACAAATTGTTAGGTTTGGGGTCTAAATGTTTCCTGTAATTTATTTATTGCCATATTTTAATGGAGATAAATGTGCTGTTATTAGTCAATGAAAAAATATTGCAGTTTTGGTTTCCTGATATTTGTGGACTTTCAGGGTCTGTAGCTTTTATTGTGTAGGTATAAACATTCTGTATCAAATATCAACACTCTTCCTGTCTTGTTTGTAGCTGAGCTTCAAGTTTATTTGTGATTTTATCTTTAATTCAAACCAAATAATCATTAAAGTTGTTGTTTGTCAATAAACAGCCATAATTACAGTAAACCTTTTATCCCCTAAAGCAGCAATTTGTAAAAGGCTCCAGCAGGAATTAGCGTCTCTAAAGTTCTTCTGACATTTTGCAAACAATAATTTAGAGTTTTTAAACATGAGAGCCTGATTAAAAATGCCACTGGTTTCTTGTGGATTTTATTGAATCTTGACCTTTAAAGTGAACAAACTAAAATTAAATATAGACTCAGTGCGATGCAGGAGGCTGATTTGTAGAAGCTGAAGCGTGGCTGTTGGGCGTCGGGCGCCTCCCTGGTGAAATATGTCCGACAGGCTTCCTGGCAGCTGGCTAATGCCGTCATCAGTGTCAGTGGAAATGATGGAAGCATCTCCCTCTGCTCCGTGGAGAACGACAGATCTCTCACTGCGAGCCCCGGAGGACACACATCACCCTGATTACATTTCTGCTACCGATCCTGTGTGGGGCAAACAGAATTAGTCTATTTTTTCTGCTCCCCTCCCTGCAGGATCAAGTTTGTTTTACTGACCCTGAGTCGACTGATGCTTCACATCTCAACAACACAAACACCAGACAAAAATAATCATGGAGCTAAAAATACACTGACGACGCACTTCATGCTCACCAGCAGTCTTCTGACGGGTTCATCCGGCCTGGCAGGATGGATCTGAGCCTCTTTACAAGGATTAGCTCTCAACTCCCAACTTTAACAAACCATGCAGCTTTAGAAACCCCATCCCTGTGATAATCACCCCCACCCACCCAACCAACCCTCTGCTCTCTCAAACCTTCGTACACTCTCTTTTACTGCAAAGCGACACAACTTTCATCAGGACTTTTATTTAACTGGGCTGTTGTTGAGCAACTATCACAGCTTCTGTTCCGGGCAGTTCGGTGTGACATCAGCCGACATATGGTAATAAACCATCATTGTCAGTTGTGGGAAAAGTAGTAGAAGTTGTGGGAAGTATAATATTTAATTTTTATCTCACATAATCCTTTGAATATGCAAGAACGTTTTAAGGAGATGAACACTCGTATAAACTCCTGGCAGATACGTGGCCCAATGTCCTGATGGTGTCGCACAAGTTGAACTACAAAGATGTGCACACCTGTTCTACAAGGGGTCCACATGACACTTATTTTCCATTAACTTACAGTCGTAAAGCTTTTCATTAAATGTTGAATATAGTTAGCATTCTGGTGTTTATGATGGGGTAACTGGCAAAATAATGAAGACTCGAGTCACATTAATCTGAAGGCCATGACACTCAAATTTATTTAATGAAAGATATTAAACAATTTATGGTAAACATAAAGTAACGTAAATAAATGTTATAAATATATTAACATATTTCAGTATATGATGAACAACAGGAAAACTATATAATTATATACAAATGTTTTGTGCACTCGGCCCATCCTGGCTTCAGCAGTGTGTAAATCTAATGATTTGGTTTGGTTGGTATGTTTCAGGTTTATATTCATCTGGGCAATGGAGAACTTCAGATCTACCTGTATATATAAGTGTCCA
>NC_056499.1:13862703-13863189 GCF_014905685.2 Nematolebias whitei | reverse complement strand
TACACATACATACAGTAGTCCCTCGTTACTTCTCAGTTCGTTTATTGCAGACTCTCTCCATCGTGGTTTTCAAAATAAAATTGGACATGACACAATTGGCTGATTGATGGATGAGCCACACAATCGATACGGAATTTTAACTTAAAAATATATCATTTTCAATTATTTAGCACCTGCTGCTCCTTTGTGCATCCCACAGCTGCAAAAAAAAGTTTCCTCCTGCACCTGTGTGTAGCGCAGACTGCAGGATAAAATTCCTGCTGCAGCTGAACAGCTGATCTCTGTGCAGAGCGGAGAAGTGGGTGTGGCCAAGAGCGCTTGCAGGTGGCAAAGAGCAGAGGAGGCAGGGAGTTGAAATCAAGACATTTTGTGTTCTTACAGCGTTGAGAGTTTAGAAACATTGTTTAGAATATTGCAAGAGTGTGGGAAGGGTTTAAAACTCCTTTATATATACATATAAATATTTGTATGCAGTATATAATATAT
>NC_056499.1:13834282-13862603 GCF_014905685.2 Nematolebias whitei | reverse complement strand
TTACTACTGTACTTGTACTACTATTCCTACTTGGTGGTTTGTCACTTGTCATGGGGCTTCAGGGTACGGATCTCCCGCGATAAACGAGGGACTACTGTGTGTGTGTGTGTGCGTGTGTATATATATATATATATATATATATATATATATATATATATATATAAATAAACATCCATACCAGTGAGAAAACATGCCAAACAGATGTGGGTTTGTGTTTCAGAGGGACCAAAGTTTGCCTATGGCAGCTTTCCATTTTCCTTTCTCGGTCTTGCAAACTGAAAAATTTAATATTTTCTCGATGTTTCTTCGTGTTAGACATGCAATCATTCACAACAACTTTTCATCATGTTGTATATCAGCCTCCTTTGTATAGTGTGTTCACGTGACCACGTACCTGGATGTCCAACTTCAAGAATAATTTTCCCAGAAAATCAGAAAAGCACCAAAACAATATCTCGTCAGTGAGTCTAGTGGCAGCACCTTGTCAGTGAGGAGAAACACAGCAGAACCTCATGTGAGGCACTGTGTGACAAGAAGCCCAGCGGAGGGAGGAGTGTGGTCCTGGAGGTACCCTGACCGACCCGTCAGCTGTCACACAACACACACACTCCTTGTCCTGGACCTGCGTCTGTGTTTTGTTCCTGCTCTGTGGCTCAGAGGAGAGGACCACTGACCTGTTTCCTCCCCTCAGTCGAACAGAATGGTGGCAGGAAAAAAAAGTGTAGTGTCAGTCGGGCTTCCAGGAGGGGAACTGTTCTGTCCAGCTTCTTTGAAGAGTAATGGGACATTGAGGGCCCTGTCCACACAGGAACGCAGTCTTTTCAAAACTATCTTTTTCATCGTAAACACAGCAACAATTCTAAATAGAACTGTGAGCAGTTCTTACCGGGGTCCAAGCCACTTGATGCATGTCGACCTGGGCCAATCTCATCCCAATATTTCTTTTTTTTTTAATTACAGCTGCAAAATGATGAGGAGAAAATATACGGTCTGGACCTAAAGTCACAGCAGCTTTTTCCACCAATCTCTAAACCGTCTTTATTCTTCTTTAAGCTATTCCATTTTCATCCGTCTCCCTGGATATTCTTTTTATTTATTGATCTATCCTATTAGTCTGACTCTTACTGTACCAGAGGAAAGGGTTAAAAACGATATTTCTCTGCTGAGAGCTCTATGGCTCAGTCTCTGTGTCTGTAGATGAACAGATGCTCAGATATATTCATCAATTACCACGGATTCCTCATTTTTCTGAACTGAATAAAACGTGCATTGAATTTAATGAAATGCAAACGTGAGACGTCATTTATGTTTGACCCATCAAAATGAATGCGGTCATTTATTTACAGAATCAAAGTTTAACATCAAACATTAACATTAATTTGGCAAATTATGAAAATAACAACATAAGCAATCAATCAGGAAAAATCATACGGCCATGATTTTTCCGTTGCGTCACCATAGACATTTATGAAAACTGTACAATTATGATCTTTTACCCACACGGATGTGGATGAGCACTTTACACAGACATTTCTAAAATATCTGGAAGAATATCTACTTGATAGAAGAGTTTAAAGATGGGAAAGAAGTTTAGAGGGAGTAAAATGGTGTTTGAGGGAGTGTTGACAGAACGGCACTCTCCGGGCTTTCTTCAGCTTTTCCTTACAGTACACTTAGGTGGTGAAATCGACTCTTTTACCTGGAGATGTCTCAGGCGAGATTCCGTTTAACGCCCCCATTCAGCGTCTCCGTAGGATGCTGTTACTCGTCCGGAGTAGCGGTGAGATTCTGTCCCTCACATCTCACCTCAGTGGAAAATGTTATAATCCCATGAAACTCGGGAGAGCTCTGTTGTCATGTCAGGATCTTCCCGGCTCCCAGAACTGGGCTTCTCCGCACAGAACTGAACAGAACTGAACTCAACCGAACCGAGTAGAACCCTCACAGAACCGGTTAGACCAGGAAGTACCGACATTTTAAAGAGCTCTTTTCCCGGTTCATCTGGGAGTATTCCCATTGGCCAGAACCGACCAGACGGGGTGTGTTTTGTGACGTAAAAGGTTAGAATGCAGCAAGAATTGTTATGGAACAGATCAGAAATGTTCTCACAGACAGAGAGAGTTTTGTTTTGGCGAGTTTAAGAAACAGGTGCCAAACCCCCCTGTTGACGTCTGAGAGGATATAAACAGGACAGTTGTTCCAACGCATGTCTGCTTCGTCTCCTGACCCTGGAACGCACACTTTGCTCATTCAAAGACAGAAATCAGAAAATGCATAATTACTCTGTAATAGCTTTAACATGAGTTCTAACTTTGCATGAGAATTAAAAATCATTACACAGTTAATAAAATTGATTAGTTCACTGCAACATCTAAAATGGTTTGAACTAAGACACTTTGATTATCAACATTTGTAAAATAGTAATGATAATAAAAAGAGAGTGTTCTTTCACTTGATTATCAAGAAAGAGAGTCTCAGGGTGGGTGAACTTGTATCTCTGGATTCAAATCAATGAAATGACAGTTTCTGTCCCACAAGGTTCTTAAGGTCAAGGGTTTTGACCTTAGGCTTAGTCGTGACACCAGATTAAGTTCACTACAGTCCCCCCTTTGGAAATCATCACCTGTCCATGGGGATGGATTCCAACTATGAACTTACGCCTTCGATTGTCCTTGAAGCTTGATGTAATCCAGCAAAGAAACAAGAGTCAAGAGTAATCCAGCAAGGAAAACAAAAGTCAAAAGTAATCCAGCAAGGAAAACAAAAGTCAAGGTAATTCCACAATGTTCTCGGTAATTCCATTGTGTTGATTATAATTCCATATCGTCTCGATAATTCCATTGTAGCAATGCTTTAACCCCTTGAAAACAGAGTCTGTAATCCACTGGAAAAAGTCATATAAAATAAACAAATAAACAAATAACAACAGTAAAAAGTAAGGCAGGCGAGATGTTCAGACGGTGCACAGCCCAGCCATGCATGAAATACAAATACTTCCTGTTCATCACCTGCAGAGCTGCACGAAGAAGAGACAAGTAACGAGTAAAAAAAAAAAAAAAAAAGAATAAAGATGGGAGATTATAAATCATTAAGACAAACACGATGTCACATCTTCATCTGAACACAAACAGCTGATTCTGTTTGGAGACAAGATGGAAGGTAATTGTAAATTTGATTGACAGGTACAATAATTCAACCAGATTCATCAATCAATCTGGTTGAATTATTGCAAAAGGGTCTTCTCCTCTGCTCCTGTTTCCTGGAATATCTTGCAAAAAGATTGAAAACTCTCAACCTTGACCTCTTCTAAGTGGCTTCAAACATCTGTTAAGTTCATGGGAAAAACCAATGCAGACATTCTTGTTTTTAGTTTTCTACATTGCCTTACAACCTAGCTGTTTTTTGTTACATTTATTTTCAATTGTTATTCTCAATTTGTATGCATCCTTTATGATTGTTCTATTGTTGTCTTTGTTGTCCACTGTTGTCATCACTCTGTTAAAATTAGGTCTCTCTTGTGTAGGATCACCAGAAAGGCGTCTCTCTCCTACCAGGATGAGACGTCAGAATGGTTCCAACAGCTGCTAATGATACCAGCAAGGCCTGAGATGCTCCGGTGACTGAGAGGCTGATTGTCTCCTCAAAGTTCCCCTATCATCGGTTGGAGGGACGAAGGTCCGGCCACTGGCTCTGAAGTCAGCTGGGATTTACCATTCTGCTGAGTGATGGTTCTGGTTCGGTCAGGTTCTGTATCTTTCTCTCGTCCTGAGACGTCTGCAGAAAGGATGCTTCTCTCCTCTCTGAGTCCAGTGCAGACTGGGTTTCTTCTCATCCCAGTCTGTCCGTTTCATGGGAAATGAGTTCATAGTGACAGTTTTTTTTTTTTTATTACATTTACATTAGTTCAACTGAGAAGTTTGTGAGCTGAGTTGAACACCTGCAAAACAATGTCTGTTTGTTCCCAATGGAATAGATACATCTTATTTTAACAGTTTCAAACACAAAAACACATGAATGATGTTTGTTTGAGATGAGGTGAACTGTTTCTGAGGTGGTGTTCCCTACACTTGTAAATGGGTCCCCAAGGCTTAATGGGATTAAGCTGTATAAATAAAGGTTGAATGAATAAATGAATGAATGAATCCTGCAGCTGTGGACTGCACAGAGGTGCAGCAGGTCCTAAATAACTTAAAATAATTTATTTTAAATAAAAAATCCCATGCCAATTTTGTGGCTCATCAAGCAATCACCCAATTGTGTGTCATGTCCAATCTTATTTTGAAAAACCACGATAGAACGAATTTGCGAAAAACGAACCGGGAAGTAGCGAGGGATGACTGTCCAACATTTTTCAGTCAGGTCATCTGGACAGTTTCTTTTTTTTGTGCTGAAACGTTTCACCTTCCATCCAGAAGGATTCATCAGTCAAGGAAACGCACAACACAAAACTGATTCTTCCCCCAACAGCTTACTCCAAAGTGGAACAAACCAGTTATGTTGGTGCTAAGATGGTGTTTTTGGCACGCCCACTCCTCGTGTGCCGGCCCTCTTCCTCGTCGACAGTCATGTCAAACTGTTTCAAAACAACAAAGTCCATGCTCAATAATCCAGGTATACAATCCAACATCCATTTTAGCACCAACATAACTGATTTGTTCCACTTTGGCGTAAGCTGTTGTGGGAAGAATCAGTTTTGTGTTGTGTGTTTCCTTGACTGATGAAGCCTTCTGGATCAAAGGTGAAACATTTCAGCACAAAAAAAAAACTGTCCAGATGACCTGAAAAATGTTGGATTGTATACCTGGATTACTGAGCATGGACTTTGTTGAGGGATGACTGTATTTCCAAACCTTCTCTTAACTCTGCTACGGGGGACAAAAAAATAAGTGTTTTGCATCCATAATAAAAAAATCAAACTTGGAGAAATCCACTTAATTAACACATGAACAATTTGAACTGTTTTCTGCTGCCACCGTCTTTACAGAAGGTTTCTTTTTTTCTTATCTTCTCTCTTTTCCCATTCCAATCATTTATACATGTTTTCAGATGTGTGTAGCAAACGTATTTTCGTGGAAAATTCTGAAAATGAATGGAACTTTTTTTCATCGATGTTACCATTTTTATATATAATTTAACACAGAAAATCTGTTTTCTCATCTGTTAGCTGCTAGCAAGCTTTAGCGCATGCATAGTTAAAAATGTTTGTGTTTTTCAGCATTTTAGATCGTGATAACCTATTTGTGTTGGTGGACATCCAACTTGTTTTCTTTCTTTTATTGTTTCAGACAGTTGGACTTTAATCACGTTGTGCTCCTGAGCACTTCTTTGCCTCAGCTCCACTAAGAAAAAGGTTTCATCCGGAACTGAATACTGAAGAAACTCAAAAATGTGAGTACATGTTATTACATAAAATATATCATTTTCCTTTTTGCAGTTGTTTAAAACATATATTTAAATGTTATTCAAACCATTCTGCATGCAACAATAAAAAAAACTTACTTCCCTGCAGCACTTGTTGAACATTTACAGGTGTCAGAGCATAAACTGAGAGCATCTGGGTGTCTTGTGTGTTTTGTCATCCTTGTATGTTCCTGCTCTCCCTCATGTAATCAAGTTCCAGCTCCTGCTTCTGTCACATGTGTCGTTACACTTCCCAGGTGTTTGTGATCATTCCCTTGCTAGTGTCCCTATATATTCCTCATCCTTGTGTCTTCTTCTTTGTACGGTACATGGATTCTCCAGTTAAGGCGTCTTGTTGTTTTCTACCACGTCTCCTTGTACTCACTGTAAGTTTTGATGCCACTTCAGCCCTTTGGTTAATTTAAATAAATAGTATTTTACTTTATTCTTGAGTTCTCCGAGTCCTGTCTGCATTTGGGTTCAAACAAGATTCAGCTCGTGATGTAAACAAAATTAAATTTGCCTTTATTTTGATAAAGTCAAGGCAGAAGTGGTTTATGTTGTTTAGTGTTCTTGGATTTTATGGTGTAGTATTTGACAGTTGTTTGATATTAGCTCAAGTATCTAAATGTTTTTTGACTCTTTTATCCAAGATAATTTTCTATGTTTCATTCAGATTAAACAAAGAATACTTATGCTTTTAATTAAACATGTAAAAAATATTTAACTTCTTGCTGTAAAGCAGTCATCTCTGTGATCTTCAGCTGGTACAAAAATCAGCTGCTTGTCTTACCAGGAAAAAATGTGGGGTTTTTTTGTGTGTTTTTAAGACTAAATCTATTGTCCCTTCATTATAAGAGGAAGTTTTTGATCATCACATTAAATCCAGAACACAAAAAGACCAAATGCTTTTGAGTTTTCAAGACTTAAGAGACGAAATGAGAGGTGATCAGGCTTTACAGGGGCTGCTTCTAGTTTTTAGAACTTAGTCAAACATTTCATTAAAAAAAAAACATTCAGTGTTTGAAAACATTGATATTTGTGTCAGGTTTCTTAGTAGTTTTCATTTTGTTTTTATGTATTTTATTCAGTGTTTATTTTTATTCTTATTGCTCCATGTTCGTTCAGTTCATTTCTCAGTTTCTTCTCTCAGTCAGCGCTGATCCATTCTGCCTGCCACACACATCCTCAAGTTCCATTAGTCCCAGTTGTAACTACTTTCTCTTCTACTTCACCATTACAGGGTTCCCAGAAACTCTGGAAATCAGGGAAAACCTGTAAAACCATTTTCACATTTTCCAGACGAGGAAAACTCAAGAAATTTGATGAATAAAACATCACAACTTTGGGAAAATTCATATAATTTGAAAACTAATCTGACGATTTAAAGATGATCTTTCTGAGATTTTGACATGTTAGTAGTATCACTGAGTCCATGTTCTATTTTGACAGCGTGCCAATTTATAACCACTTTTATAAATCATAATGTTCTGTAGAGATTTGTGATTGTGTCTCCTTTTTGCAGTGGTCAGGGAGGGAGGCACAGATGTGAGACTTGATAATTTGCTCAAAGCACTGCATGATGACAGATGTGAGTGCTATGGGCCGAAAGTCATTAAGGCAGGATGCTGCAGAGGTCTTTGGTATGGGGACAACAGTTGAGGTCTTGAAGACTGTGGACACAACACACTGGCTCAGAGACAGGTTAAAGATGGTGGTAAACACCCTGGTGAGTTGGTCAGCGCACTCTCAGCACCCGTCCTGGGATGCCATCAGGCCCTGGTGCCTTGTGAGGGTTTACCTTCTTGAACGCCCGTCTCACTGCAGCAGTGTCTGAACAGAGTGGAGCATCCTCACTGTCTATATGTGGTCTGGTGGCAAGTGTGGTGTTGTTTGCATCAAATCGGGCGCAGAACGTGTTGAGCTCGTCCGGAAAAGATGCACTGGTCAGCTTCACAGACCAGCGCATCTTTTCTAGAAGATCCTCTACCATTAAAGAAAACTCCATCCACATTCTGCTTCCACACATACTTACCAGTACAGTGTTGTTGAAGTTACTCAAAAGAAAGTTTATTTCTTATTTCTTCCTTGACTTTGACAGATTGTCTTGCTCAGATAAACGCAGCAGTTTAAGATTTGATCACACCCTCGTTGCTCAAGCTGCCCTGATTGGATAAGATTTTAAAATGGACACGCCCCCTTTTAGAATGAGTTAAGCTGACACTCAGAGGAGTCTCGTCTTGTTTTTAGGTCGTCATGTGTGTTTGGGGAGGAGAGAGAAGGTCGACACGCGAAAGAACTCAGAAAAACCCTCGTAGCCGTGCAGCCCAAGACTTTGTCTGGTCCTTGAGAGGATCCACTCCCAGGACAGACTCAAACCAACCAGCTGCTTTCTGCTCAGCATTTTCTAAAGTAACTGAAGAAGAACAGATGATCTCTGGTAGGAGATAACATTTCCTTCCACCCACCAAGACCACCTCAAAGTGCCAGCTTGGATTATACTTTATTTTTAGTCCACCATTCTCAGATTTTTACAGAACTTCTTTTAATTTAGTCTAACTTTACATAAACATTTCTTCTCAAAGTTCAAAAGCTATATTATCTTGTTTTTCCCTTCAATATTACCAGTCTTAATTTCATATGCTGTTGCTGTTTTTAATATACCCATATGCAAAATAAAAGTTGCATGAATGGTGACTAGCATAAACCAGTGTTTGTGTGTTTAAATATAAATAAGATATAACAGCACGAAAAGAACTCGTATACTTTGGTTATTCTTGAGACTCGGTTTTTAATAAAATATTTAAATTCTCTAAAAAAGGGTGGTGCCCCATATTTCTAATAAAATTATAAATCATAACTAATGACCGTATCCGTTACAGAGATATTTTATTGACATGAGTTATTAATAACTCATGTCCCACATGTGATGTGGATGACAATAAAGAACGTTGAATTCCTTCAGTCTCTTGAGTCTTCCTGGTTTCAATTCATCACACTGTGAGAAATCAAACACAGTTGTGTCACGGTCAAGTGTTAAATCACTCACTGCAACAATCCTTTGGCTGCCCTCTAACACCAGAAGTTCTGAGTATTTTGTGTGATGGAAAAATATCCTGGAATTTCAGGATTTACTCAGAAAAAATCAGATAAATCTGTTTTTATGAAATATTGTGAACCCTGTGTTCATGTTGGCTCCGTTTCCTTTTTCTCATCAGTCGGCCATTGTTGAGCTTCATGTCGTGTCCGGTCCTCCTTGTGCCTCCTTGAGATTTTCTTCTCTGCATCTCCTCAAGCAGGTTTCCAAGATTTTTGCAGCCATGAGAGCCGTTCTGTTTTCTTAAAAGATCTTAATTAACTCGGGCTCCTCGTGTCGTTTTATTCCAGGGTTTTAACGTCCAAAACCGTGACAATTTGACTAAATTCAGAGCCAACCTGATCTTTAGATTTTACACTTTGTCATTTTTATTAAATTATTTTACTACTTTTATCTTTCTCATTGTCATTTTATCAATGATATTTGATAAAGATTGATTTGGTGGTACTCTGGCACATGGTTATCATCAAACCGGTTGGTTATTTTATTGCCTAATTACTATGATTCAATTTATTTAGGTTTATTTATACAAAGTAAGTCACCAATGGAATCATCTTAGAATGTTCTACAACAAGAAAAAAGTTAAACTTAAATCCATTTTTAGCAATTTATTGAAAATTGCAAAGGTTTTTTGATGAAAGGAAACCAGCAGATTGAATCAAATATTCAATTTGCAACTTCTTGCATTTTGAATTTGATTCAGTCTCCTTTCATGAGGCGACAGTTTTAAACCTGTAGAAACCTCCAGCCGACCAGGATCAGGTTGAGCGGCCATCTACCTCGACCAAACCTCATGGTTTGAGAGGACGGGAAAGAGTTGCAGTCAAACTCAGAAGTCCCAGACCCAGGAGACGATTCTATGGGCAAGAAAAACACAAAGAAAAGTTGAAGTATACAAACAAAGAGTTTAAAGGTAATCAACATTTTCCTGTAGTTGCTCTGACTAACCTGAGAAATGGATGACTGCAGTTGTTCCATGTTCCAGATGAGGATGTTGCTCTGGGATTTTTTGTAAGATGTCTCTTTAACGGTCTGAAAACCATCCATCCATCCATCCATTTTCTTTACCCGCATGTTCCATTTTGTGTCACGGGGGTCGCCGGTGCCCATGTCCAGCAATCACTGTGCGAGGGACGGGGTACACCCTGGACGGGTCGCAAGTCCATCACAGGGCCACATAGAGACAAACGAGACCAACAACCATTCACTCTCTCATTCACACCTAGGGACAATTTAGAGTTACCAATCAGCCTAACATGCATGTTTTTGGTCTGTGGGAGGAAACCGGAGCACCCGGAGAAAACCCACGCATGCACGGAGAGAACATGCAAACTCCACCCAGAAAGGCCCCTGGACCGGGGTTTGAACCAGGGACCTGCTCGCTGAGAGGCAGCAGCTCTACCAGTTGCGCCACCGTGCTGCCCGGTCTGAAAACCATAAAGACAAATACAAATGTTAGCGATGATTGGAGCAATGCACAATAATTTTTCTTCAGGGTGGCATGCTGTTTGTGATATTTCTTTAATGAAAAATCTGTAAATTTATAAGAGTTGGACGTTCCTAGAAATAAGAATCCCTGGAAGTGAAATTCTTGAGATACAGTTGGATTTCACAAAGTATAACAGATTATGAATCATTAAATAAATTACTATAAAGAGATCATTTGCAGTGGTTCCCAACCCTGGTCCTTGAGGAACACCATCCTGCATGTTTTAGTTGTTTCCCTGCTCCAACACACTTGATTTAATTACTTCCTCCTCTTCTGCAGAAGCCTGTAAATCACCTATTTATTAAAATCAGGTGAGTTGGAGCAGAGAAACAACTAAAACATGCGGGATGGTGTTCCTCAAGGACCAGGGTTGGGAACCCTCAATTTAAAGGACATATTATTTTTTTAATTCATCGTTTTTTTTCCACAGGGAATAAAATCTATACACAAATATCAGTATATAAACAAGTTAGAGTCAATGTAAGGTAAAAGTAAAACTTACATATTTATAAATTAAAAAAAACACAAATTTATAATCTTATTTTATTTATTTATGTAAATTAAAAAATATATCATTACTTACTTTGGGATGGTGTGATGTTTTGTTGAGGTGTGTGATGTCATCAAAGGTCCTGTAAAGGTGCAGCACTGCCCTGGGACTGTTAATCCTCTCTTTCACCTAAAACTCAAAACAACATGAAAAAACAGACAAAAGGGGATAAAATTAATCTTTTCAGAGTTGTTTCTGACACACAAAAACAAGCATATTTTTTGAGTGTGGGAGGAAACTGGAGCGCCCAGAGAAAACCCACGCATGCATGGGGAGAACATGCAAACTCCACACAGAGAGGCCCCAGCTGGGATTCAGACTGGAAACCTTCTTGCTGTGAGGCAAAGCGCTAACACTACCACCATGCAGCCCATGAATTTTTTAAAAAGTGTGTGTGTGTGTGTGTGTGTGTGTGTGTGTGTGTGTGTGTGTTTCACGTGAACCAAGGGTGACGATGAAGCTCCTCCAGGGTGGGACGCTCTTCTGCGGACACGTTCAAACATCTCTTCAGTAAATCTCTGCAATCTGGAGGGAAAACATGACAAAGATTAGGATTACAGTAGACTACCATTAAGTTCAACGTGGTGCCCACCCCTACTGACATGGGACTAACAGTGTGTCTGTACTGCCAACTCCAGATTTGTTCTGGTTTTTAAATCTGCGCAGTCCAGTCAAACAACATTTCTACATGTACAGTTTCATTTTATTTCTACAGGATTATCTGGTGAGTAACTGTGAGACATGAGCACAAGTGTTTGTCTTACCTTCAGAGAGATGGTTACTGATGCTAATCTGTCTGCTGAGGAACATCGTGGAGCTGAATGATCCTTTGTGGAGAATCTCAAACAGGACCACTCCCAGCTGCCAAACTGTTGTTGGTTCAGCAGTATACGTAGACTGAAACAACAGTTCAGGAGGGACGTGAAGAGGGGTGCCTGAAAGATGGTTGAAACAGGGATTAATTAAAGGACAATGAAAAGAGGAGCTCTAGTTTTAAAAGGCACTTGAAAATTACAGATTATTTTGAAGTTAAACTTCATCTTACCATAAAATTCATAGTAGCTGGTTCCATATTCATCCATGCAGCTCATTCCAAAGTCGATCAATCGAAGTCTTGGGAATTCTGAGCCGGTTTCAATCAAAATGTTTTCTGGTTTGATGTCACGATGAAAGATGCTTTCACGCTGAAGGTGCATGACAGCATCAAGCAGCTGTTTTAGTATAATCTGAAAGAGGAGAACATCTAAATGTCAGCAGCTGAAGAAGCCAGGGTGGTGGTGTGACATGTTCTACGTTCTGACTCTCCAACCACCATGAAATGATGAAAAAGCAGAATGATTGACAACATCTCTGAATTACACACAAACTCCCAAAGCTTGTCCATCAGCTTACCTTGGCCTTGTCTTCCTTGAGGGTACCTCCGTTTTTTTCTGTGTATTTAAAGAGGTCCTGAGCAGGAAATGGTCGCTCCATCACGATGATGACTTCTCCTTCTAAATCATACCAGTCAAGCAAGGAAACCGGAGCTGACATCCCCACTGACCTGGCTGTACTGGTCTGGAGCTTTAACATGGTCGCTACCTCTGCAGAAAGCTGCCTTCCATTCTCATCCTGAAAAATCACAACAAAAAATTGAGGGTGAGGGAAAATAAGCCTTTAAATAATTTCTAACCCAGCGAGGAGTTAGCTTGCAGATTAAAAACAGTCATAAAAAGTGCTGCTCACTTACCGTATGGTTGCAGTAGATGTAATCTTTGGGGATGTGTTTGATCGCCACCTACAAGATACAACAGATACTTTGATTAAAACTCTCATCATATTGTGAATGTCTGGAATATGACAGCGTGTGTTTATAATATTTACTGGTAAGTTGTCGGCTTTCCGATAACCAGCAAATACTGCTCCACAGCCTCCCACTCCAATTGGACCCTGTTCCTCATATTTGGTCTTAAAGTCGGCTAAAAGCACACAAACACATTTTGGGAACATCAGAAGAACATAAACAATCATTTACTGATGTTACATTATCTCTAATGAGCACTCCATCTTGGTTATAAGTGTTTTAATTGGGAGCATCTAACATGAAACCAAACAGTACATTAATAACTGAACACTGACCTGTTGGGGCTTCTACAGTATTTCTTTGTTTGTCCGTCTTTTGGGCCTTCTTCCTGTTAGTTGGTTCCACCACATCAACAGCCTTCCTTTTCTGGATTCTCTTTCTCTTGTGTCCTTCAGAAGGTTGGTAGACCTTTATGTCATGGCTGGTGGATCCTAAGACAAACAAAACAAAAGAACATTAGCATGTTGTTCGTATGCACTTTAAAATTCAGTAAAATAAGATTTTGTTCTGGTTATTCCTGCAATTTGAGGAAATTATTGTCTTTAAATATGCATGCCAGCAATAATGTCATTATACTTTACATCTAATATGTAAATAATTATATGTATAAATCTGTACCACTGTCTCTTGAGGAAGAAGCAGCCTCTTCATCCAGTAGGCGGTCCAGTTGTCCCCTTTTCTTCTCGACTGGCCGTGGTACTTTTCCATCGTCAGTCATTTTTCTCTTCGTTTCCCTCGTTTTTTTGGAGACCCTAGTTTCTGTAGAAGGTCCAGCTTCACAGACCCTGGCCTTTTTTCTGGGTGTCTCCTCATCATGAGTGGCTTTTCTTTTAGACGCCACTGTCCTGTTGCTCCCTGATGACTCTGTGTTTTGAAACCTTATTCTACTGTCCATCTCTGCAAATGAGAAAATACATGAGACATGTTAGGTTGTAGTGAATTATTGACGAGTTATTTTTTTAAAATCTTTTTATAATTACTCATATCTATTAAATCTGTACCACTGTCTGTTGATGAAGAAGCAGCCTCTTCAAACAGTATGCGGTTCAGTTGTCCCCTTTTCTTGACTGGCCTTGGTACTTCGCCATCGTCACTCATCTTTCTCTTCATTCCTCTGATTCTTTTGGCCTGGTTGTAACTTTGTCCAGGCTCTGTGGAGACCCTGGTTTCTGTTGAAGGTCCAGCTTCAGAGACCCTGCTCTTTTTTCTGGGAGGCTCCTCATCATGAGTGGCTTTTCTTTTAGATGCCACTGTCCAGTTCCTCCTTGGAGATGCTGTTTTTTGCAGCATTATCCTTCTGTCCATCTCTGCAAATCAGAAAAATTCAAGAGACATGTTAGTTTGTACTGAATTATTGACAATGAGTTACATTTTTTATAATCTTTATGTAAGTAAACATTAATATAATGTTTTTCACATGTAATCACATCAGATAACAGTGGTTACATGTGGTGACAAGAACATGTCGAAATGGGCCAAAACCTTAATTCCCATGGATAAAACACATAGATGATGACTTTTAATTTTTTTTTCCACTGAAAAGTAAACTACAAGCTGTTCTATCTTTCACTTTTGAATGTGTAAAGTTAATGACTTGATTGGCTATAAATTAATTAGCTTTTGCCACTGAAAACCAAACTTTTAATTCACTAAACTGAAAATTCATGAAACACAGTTGTTAGTTTAACAAAGGCAAGTCAACATTTCGTCTTTTATCCAAAGGACTTCATCAGTCTCATAACTGATGAAGTCTTTTGGATCAAAGACAAAACGTTTCAACACAAAGAAACCGTCCAGAGGACCTGACACTGTTGGATGACTCCAAAACATTTTTACACATTATTGGTTTACCTGAATCTTTCTTAATGGCTGGAGTTCAGTAAGTGTTTGTTGAATAGTTATTCATGCTCATTTTCATAACTTTCTATTATGAAACCTTCAGTAACACGTAAGTTTACAAAGATGACTCTTCGTGTGAACCTTTCAGTGAAGTCTGAAAGTTTGACCAGTCAAAATCTGAATTCTAGAACTTCTGTTTTGTCCTTTGATACATCACAAAGTTTAGAATCTAAAGCAAACATCTGATTGGTCCTTCTAAAGCTACGTGATGTTGCCTAGCAACGCTCTGAAGCTTTTACTTTTAGCCCAAACCTATACACGATAAAAACTCTCTAATATGAAAACAAATGCATGTACATCCTCAAACTCAGCTCCTTCAGCACGTCTCTCTCTGTCTGTTACCAGAAGGTTTCATAAACCACTGGGCAAATTTTAATGAAACTTACAGAAATTTATCAAAAACAAAATGGCCGCTAGAGACAACTGACCGTGCAAAACACAAAATGGCTGCAACAGTTTTACAGAGTGTGAACTAAGAATTGGTGTGTTAGTCGCATCGTTCACCACAGACTCCAGTTGACTTCACCATTAACTATTAGTCAACCCTGTTTGTCTGTTAGTAAAATATCTCATGAACTACTTAGTGTATTTTATATAAACTTAAAATACACTATTTATTAAACATACAGTTTTTTTCTTCATCTTTGTCTCAATCCAGTCATTTATTTGTGTTTTAAAGATCTGTGTACCAAAAATATTTTTGTGGAAATTTTTGACTACGAATGATATCTTTATGATATTCATGTTGTTGTTTTTTAAATATTCTCACAGAAACTCTGTTTTCTGACTTGTCTGTTTTCTGCCATCTTGTTTTTACTCACACATAGTTTAAGATTTTCAGTTTGCAGTGAATTATTGACAGTTGGTTAAATTTTTATAATCTTTTTGTGAGAAAACATGTTGTTCACATGTCATCACATTAGAGAAAAGTGCTTACATGTGATGACAAGAACATGTTGAAATGGGCCTAAACCACGATGCACATGTGCAATTTTAACACATTTGCACATTTGTGAAGTGGTTGTTGTCACACAAAAACACATTTAACTTGCTCTTAACATTTTTAACACGTTTATTTCATGTAAAATTGTGGGTTTACACATGAGAACTCGTACAGAACATGTTTTTACGTGTGACACAAGTAAAAACATTTTTTTTAATTAATTAGCTTTTTATCTATATAAAATAAAGACATTTGAAGTTAACATGACTCCAAAACATTTTTACAGATTTTTGATTTACCTGAATCTTTCCAGGTGGCTTGAGTTCTGCGAGTTCTTGTCGAATCGTTCTTCTTGCTCGTTTTCAATAGTCTGAAAAGACGAATCTTCGTGTGAACCTTTCAGTAAAGTCCGAAAGTTTGATCAGTCAAACTCTGAATGCTGGAGCTTCTGTCCTATGATGCATCACAAAGTTTAGAATCTAAAGCAAACATCTGATTGGTCCTTCTAAAGCTACGTGATGTTGCCTAGCAACGCCCTGAAGCTTTTACTTTTAGCCCAAACCTATACAAAATAAAAACTATCTAATATAAAAATAAATCCTGAACATCCTCCAACTCAGCTCCTCCTATTTCATGGGGATGAGCCTGGATGACAGAAAAATATCCCTAATAATTCATCTACAAGAGAATTATTTTTACCAGCCGCTGAAAGGCAATGGCAGAGTGGCAGCACGTCTCTCGCTGTGTTTGTCTATTACCAAAAGATTTCATAAACCGCTGGGCAAATTTTAATGAAACTTCCAGAAATTAATCAAAAATGTAAGATGGCCGCCAGAGACAGCTGACCTTGGAAAGCACCAACAATGGCTACAACTTGAACAGTTGTACAGATCGTGCACTAAAAATTGGTGTGTTAGTAGATATGCATCGTTCACATGATCCAATTGATACTTGATGCGCACAATTTTTTGCTTAAAAACTTCACCATTAACTGCTAGTCAACCGTGTTTGTCTGTTAGCAAAATATCTCATGAACCAATTGGTATATTTTATACAAACTTTTAAACAAGTAATCACAACATGTACATCTAAAGCTAGTTCGGTTTTCAGTCAGTCCAGTCCACGATGGCCACCAGCAGTTGTTGACCGAGTTGGTGGTGGTGGTGGTGGTAGTGGGGGTGGGGGGTTTATTAATATGCATGAGAGAAGCGGAGCATGCTCTATTCACGTAAGGAAAGTGTTGGTCAGGGTACTTCTTCTTGTGCCATGCTCTCTAAATTAGTTATCGAATCAAATGTTTACTTGTGTTGGTAAACCTAGATATTTAACAGCCTGTTAAAATACACTAGAATGCAGGAAATGGTATATACCTTGTTCAGAATTTTCTGGGGTAGATTGTCTATTGTTGTCCACTGTTGTCATAGGGTCACCAGAAAGGCGTCTCTCTCCTACCAGGATGAGACGTCAGAATGGTTCCAACAGCTGCTAATGATACCAGCAAGGCCTGAGATGCTCCGGTGACTGAGAGGCTGATTGTCTCCTCAAAGTTCAACTATCATCGGTTGGAGGGACGAAGGTCCGGCCACTGGCTCTGAAGTCAGCTGGGATTTACCATTCTGCAGAGTGATGGTTCTGGTTCGGTCAGGTTCTGTATCTTTCTCTCGTCCTGAGACGTCTGCAGAAAGGATGCTTCTCTCCTCTCTGAGTCCAGTGCAGAAGCTGGGTTTCTTCTCTCCCCAGTTCCGAGCTCCAGTGTAGTGTAGTGTGTAGAAGAAGTTCAGAATCAGAATCTGAATAAACTTTATTGGCATTGCACCGAGATACAATGAGAATATGTACGTACAGTCGTCCGAAAGATGGGCGGAGTGCACGAAGCTGCGGCTATAAATAGCGCGGCCTTCTCATTCTTATTCAGAATAATATTTTTGCTTAGATGAGAAAAGGAAACATGAGGAGAGACGGTATAAAAAAAAAATCTCACGCCGTGTCCTAGACAGGGCAGGATTTGAGGCATCAAAAAAACCTACCACAGCAAAGCAACATAAACAGATGTTATACATGTATGTAACTCAGACAAATATTTTAGTGCATTGATTAAATTCATGAAATATTTGACAGTTTAAAGAAAAGTTTAAAACACTTTAAGTTTAATATGTTGTATATATAGCTACAATTGAATTTCATTTATGCTGTAAAATGCTTAAAAACTGCTTAAAATGCACAAACACAAATTAAAAGCAAGGAAAGTATAACATTTTGTTGATGTATCTTATTTCTGCTTTATTGTGAAAAGCCAAAGGAAGTGTGAGCAGTCAGGCGGTACAGCTTGATTAGAGTGACTGGGAAACCAGGCACACCAGATGTAACAGGTGCTGCAGAATTGGAGTAATTAAATGAGTTTCCTGATTGTTAACACAGTGATTGTAATGGACACTTGTTTGAGAGGAAGGATTCGAAGGAGGCGGCTGGCTGGAGGTGGATTGGAGATGGCAGAAGGAAGTGACGGGTCAGAAAGCGAACTGGGCGGTATGGAAATAGGTGGCGGGAGATTTGAAGAGTGGGATATTGTACGGAAAAAGAAGCGGAAGAAGAATTTAAATAGTAAATCAGATGATAGCAATAATGTCAGAGAAGAGTTGTCAAAGAGAACAAGAGAAGAATATAAAGTTATACTCAAACTAACACAAGATCAGAATCAGAATCAGAATAAACTTTATTAGCATTGCACCGAGATACAACGCAAATATGTACGTACAGTCGTCCGAAGATGGGCGGAGTGCACGAAGCTGCGGCTAAAATAATTAGCACGGCCTTCTTACGTGATGTTGCCTAGCAACGCTCTGAAGCTTTTACTTTTAGCCCAAACCTATACACAATAAAAACTCTCTAATATAAAAACAAATGCATGTACATCCTCAAACTCTGCTCCTTCAGCACGTCTCTCTGTCTATTACCAAAAGGTTTCATAAACCACTGGGCAAATTTTAATGAAACTTCCAGAAATGTATCAAAAACAAAATGGCCGCTAGAGACAACTGACCGTGCAAAACACAAAATGGCTGCAACAGTTTTACAGAGTGTGAACTAAAAATTGGTGTGTTAGTTGCATCGTTCACCACAGACTCCAGTTGACTTCACCATTAACTATTAGTCAACCCTGTTTGTCTGTTAGTAAAATATCTCATGAACTACTTAGTGTATTTTATACAAACTTAAAATACACTATTTATTAAACATACAGTTTTTTTTTCTTCATCTTTGTCTCAATCCAGTCATTTATTTGTGTTTTAAAGATCTGTGTACCAAAAATATTTTTGTGGAAATTTTTGACTACGAATGATATCTTTATGATATTCATGTTGTTGTTGTTGTTGTTATTCAGAATAATATTTTGCTTAGATAAGAAAAGGAAAGAAAACATGAGGAGAGACGGTAAAAAAGAGATCTCTCACACCGTGTCCTAGACAGGGCACAATTTGAGGCATCAAAAAAACCTACCACAGCAAAGCAACATAAACAGATGTTATACATGAACATATAGGCGGTGAAAACATAGAATTTTTAAGGGAAAGTCGTAGCATAGTCCAGAGCCCCCCCTCAGCCATTGTCCAGATAAGAGGTGACGTTCATCTTCAGCTCAGTTGAGGTTCTGTTACATGTCCACGACCTTGGGGAAGAAAGGGGTGAGGAGACAGTCAACGCATCTTTGTTGTTTTCAAAACATTCCAGGAGTTGAGATAAGTCCGGCATCAAGGCCACAGTTTGGGTCAGGCAGAACTTGTAAATTGTCGTTTCTGCCTTTAAAGTCTCGCTGGTACATATTCTCTGATAGAAACTCCAAAACAGCCGAATTGATCCTTTACTCCAAAAGTCGAGCTCACAGCTTCTCCAGATTATTCCACCATTCATGAGTACTGCCAGGGAGAACGCAGTCCTGATACAGCTGCTCCAATTCCCTGTCACAGCTCAACATTCAGTCCGAGCACTGTCAAGCTTCAACACCTCCACACGAATTTGTAGACAACCAGATTCCACCAACCCAAACAGTAGAATCTAGTTGTCATCATGAATCCAATTTGTCCTTCAGAGTTCAGAGGGTCCTCCTTACCCTGACTCCTGTCGGGAGAAGTTGATCGATTTTGTTGAGAGACCAGCTGATCCTTCCAATTAAGAGGTATGCAGGAAAAAAAACAAAAAAAGAGGCTTTTTAAGGGTTCAGATGGGGCTACATTTGGCAGCAGGAACCCAATACAGCTAACAAAAGCAATAAACAAAGAAATTGGAGAAGTAAAGAGTGCTATAGTTTTGAGGAACGGGACTCTGATGATTTTTTGTAAAGCTGCAGGACAAAAGGGAAGAACATTTAGGATGGACAAAGTGAATGGAGAACGCTGTGAGGCAAAGTGTTAACACTACCACCATGCAGCCCATGATTTTTTTTTTTTCATGTGTGTGTGTGGTGAGTGTGTGTGTGTGTTTATTACTCTCTAAATCACTTGTCGCTCCTCCTCACTGTGTTGAAGCGAACAGTGGAGTGCCACTTTTCAACATTTTATTTCTCTACACTACAGAATAAAAATTATTCCTTTTTCACAGCTCATCGTTGTCCTTTCTCTTTCATCCTGTAAAGAAAGTAAAGATGTCAGAATAAAGCTGCACAGCAAGCAGGCGACTTCAATTTATTGCTGAAAGTACAAGTTCGGAACTTGGTGAGTTAGAGAGAAAAGGTCAGACTGCACAAATGTCCCTATCTGAGCTTATTTCTGTTAATGTTTCAGTTTTTCTGTTGTACTGATTGTTGTTATACTGGAGGCCACAGTAGCTCAGTGGTCAGTGCTGCAGTCTCATAATCCTAAGGCTGCAGGTTGGAGCCCAGGTTCTGTCAGGAGGGACATCTGATATAAAAGGATCACTGAATCTGTCACGTGAGTTCACTCGCTGTGGCGACACCTGAAGAACAGGAGCAGTTGGGGGGGGGAACAACACTGATTGTTTGGGTGGGGGTTTCTTCCTGTTTTATTTTGAAATTCTTTATGTTCAGCATGTTTTCCATCTCTTCAGATAAATCTTTCTTTCACAAGTTGGCCAACAGCATTGATGAGAGTCACCAGGAGAGTTTGAACGTTCCTCGCAGAGATTCACTGTCGTGTTGCTCGACTTTCAGACATGTTTGAAAAAACCAGTTCCACAAGTTCTGTGTCAAAACGGTCACAAAGTTGTTGCAGGCGTCTCCATCTCAGAAGTGCTACAGCTCTGTTTGGACATCTGCAGGAGGTTTCCTCTGCTGGAAAGTCCAGAGATACAAACCCCGCTAATGCTAAATAATAATTTACAAACTGTCCGGATTTACTTATCTTGTTCTCTAAAGTGAACCTCCACAGATGAAATCATGAACATTTGGGTTTGCTGCCAAGGTGGGTACAATCTGGACAGAGATTAATATGCACAACCAAGAAAATAGTTCTGCTAAAAAATAAAAAAAAAGGTTAATTTTTTTTTTTTTTTAACTGGTCAGAAATGGCTTCAGTTTATTGTCCACATCTGTTGTTTTCAGCTCTTCAGCCTCAGCTGCACTCATTCACTAATCACTCAGTGTAATTCAGTTTCATGTGTGAACAGACTGTAGTTTAAAAGTGTAGAGATAATTCAAATCAGTCAGTGCACCAATCTGATTTTTAAATGTTCTTGTTAGTTTTAGTTTTGCACGGCCTGTCAGCTGAATATTTATTTGAATTTAGTCAAACTGTGGATCTTTGTCCTCCAAACAGCTGCAGTTAGGCGGTCCACTTTCCAGATTTGTCCATGATGGAGACCGTTTCTGGTCTGAAGCGACCCAGAACCTGTGGAATGATCACCTTTGCCTCAGGTAAATCATTGAAAAAAATCCTTAAGACTCATTTGTTTGCTTTGGTTTTTATGTAATTTGCGCATTATATTTGTTTAATCATCTCTTTTCTGTTCAAACTTTATGTTTATGGGTGGTCGTGCTTTAGTTTTAATTCTTTTTATGGTTTTATTGTGCAGCATTTGAGTTTTTTAAATGTGAACTATAAATAAAGTTGTGAGCAAACATCATTTAAACATTTATTGAATGTATTTTTTCAAGAAATCTTAGAATAAATCCATTTTAATGACTCAGGTTCATGTTTGAAAAAAAAAACACATTCTCTGAATTAAATGATTTGAAGTGACGACTCAGCGTCTTGACAGCTTCGAGAAAATACAAGACAAAGAAAAGAAACAGATTCTGTTCACAGCTTTCCACCTCGTCCCTGTCATCAGGTTTCTTTTCTCTTCAGCTTCATCCATCTGCAGAAAACATCCCAGAATGACAGAAAAGAAGACGTGAAATAAGAACGAGAATCTGTTGAACATGAGAGGATCATCAGAGAGTCCAGATGGAGGTCTGTAGTGGTCCAAATCATCAGAAACTGTTTGGAACCACAGAGGATCTGACCCAGCAGACAGACTCTGGTTTTAGTGACCCGAGTCACCGCCAGCTTTAACCAATCAGGTGTCAGAGGTTAACGAACCACATGTCACCAGAGCCAAGTCAGAACCAGGGCTGCCGGGTCGTTTCCACTCATCCCTCTACTCACTGCAGAACCACAGAGCTAAAACTTTTAAAACTGCAAAAAAACCAACACCAAAAAGATCAACTCTGCTTCACAAAATGTTTTTTTTTCCACATCCATCAATAAGACTTCCACTGAGGAGATTGGTGTTTTATGTGAAGTTAAATGAGAGCTTAAAAGCAGTCAGTATGTTACCTGCAGCAGACAGGCTCGATCTCAGTTTGGAGATTCAGAAGGGAATTCTCCTGGAGTCAAACACAACATGTGAGTCTTTAAAGAAACAAACAGTAAAATGAGTTGTTTTTTATAGCTGTTTGTATGAAACGGATGTTTGTTGACCTTTTTGTTTGTGTCAAATAAACAACGTTTTACTGATGGAGACGCGAACCTGAGACAAAAGTCACGTTTTCTGTGTCAGACTCGCTGAGTTCGGAGTGTTTGACTCCAGCGAGTCGTGCTGCTGCGCTTTGAGCACCCAGTTTTTTTAAAACCTCAACTTATTCATGTGCACAATGTGCAAAGCTGCATCTTGCTCGTGCACATTTCTTGTTGCACAAACCGATTCCCTAAATGGCTCCAAAATATGCTTTTCTACTACCAGTCAGTTCTACTATATGTTAAAGTAAAAAACTTCCATGTTTTGTTTTTCAAGGTTCTGTTAGCTAAACAATCTTTTGCTTCTAGCTAGCATTTTCCTACTTTTAGCTTTTGGCTACTGTTTTACTACTTTTAATTAGTGTTTTGCTATATTTTAGCTCTCTTAACTTATTTTAGATCACATTTACCACCTTTTAGTTCATATTATGCTTGTTTTACTTTAAACAGCTCGATTTCAGCTTCTTCAGCTGATTTTATTCAGCTCTGTTTGTGATTTTGCAGAAAATACAATTTCCACTTTTTGAATTATTTGAACATAAACTTCTGTCATGTGGTTTAAAATGTAATTCAGCTTCTTCACAGAAGAAATATCTATTAGTCATGACGATGTATTCAGATTTAACAAAGCATGATCCATCTGACCCAGAAGTGCTGAATCAGATCGGTATCCACGGTTCTGGTTCTGTGTTTACATGGTAATGAATCAGTTTCAGGGCACTGCTCCACATGGACTTTCAGGGACACACCAGCGGCAGAAGATCTTACTTTCATTATGTCACAAACCAGAACTTTCGTGGCTGTTTTGAAACTTTGAGTTTGAGAACCTCTCTTGGTTCTGGCTTCATTTCGTTGCTCTCAGGCTCGGTTTAATTGTCTGATTCACGTTTTGACTTTTCATCATGTGGGCTGCTGGATGTGGATCTCAGACAGATCCAGGTCAGCACAGACCTCTGCAGCTCACCTCACCATGTCTGCATAGAAACACCAAAATCACAAAGTCTCAGAGGCCATTCTTTATAAAACAAGCTGATGAACCATTCATGCCTTAAAAAGAGAACTTTCAGAAGGCGTGGACTCTCTGTAAACTTAAAGATGTTGGAGTTGCTTGTGAATAAATTACCCTGAAATGCATCATCAACATGCATTTTGCAGCTTCAAACACGCAGCTTCCATTTCAGAAGATTTACCTTCAAGCAAACACGAGAAACTTTTTGATATTCTTGCAATGGGATGTATTCAATTCTCCAAAGGTGCTGCTTTTTTAAAATATGAGCTCTAATTAGCAAACTCATCTCCTCTGCAGTTTTATTTGTGTCAGAAATAAGCCGCAGTGGCTCAAGGGACAGAGGAGACGTCAAATCAAAGGAGAACTGAGCTCCTGATGTTCTACTTCCAGTAGATTTCCACGTAAAGCCATTAAGTTCATTTAGTGCAGTGCATGTCCTCAAACAATCAGACTGTAGTGCCCATTATGTTTCCATACACCGCCGGAAGTAATGTTTTCAGAACATTGCGTCATTTTATTTTCCTTCAAATGACCACGCCCCATTTTGGGGGAAAACAACGTGTAAAACCCCAGAGATGATGTAGAAATAAACATTACAACTGCTGGGCTTTTTTTCCACAGTGAAAATAAATATAAATAAATTTTAAAAAAGAAACCATATCTTATTTAGTGCTGGGTTTTTTTTTTTTTAGCCAACACTTCACAATCAGTCAAAATGAAGGGTTATTTTTAACCAAAAATGGGCGGAGCTTTCTGCAGAAGCTAAGTATGGATGTGTTGGTCCACACACTTCCAAACAAACACTTCTTTTGTGGTGCTTAAACTATCAATATTTCTAAAAATCTTTTTTTTTTTTATATATAAGTCCATCCATCCATCCATTATCTTTTACCCGCTTCTTCCATTTTGGGTCACGGGGGTCACCAGTGCCCATGTCCAGCAATCACTGTGCAAGGGGCGGGGTACACCCTGGGCAGGTCGCAAGTCCATCACAGGAACACATAGAGACAAACAACCATTCACTCTCACCTAGGGACAATTTAGAGTTACCAATCAGCCTAACATGTATATTTTTGGTTTGTGAGAGGAAACTGGAGTACCCGGGGAAAACCCACGCATGCACGGAGAGAACATGCAAACTCCACCCAAAAAGGACCCCGGACCGGGATTTGAACCAGGGACCTGCTCGCTGAGAGACAGCAGCTCTACCAGTTGCGCCACCGTGCTGCCCTCAGTCATAATCATCAACATTAAAAGAAATAAACATATGAAATATATCAGTCTGTGTGTAATGAATGAATATAATAAAGTTTCACTTTTTAAATGGAATTACTGAAATAAATCAACTTTTTCATGATATTATAATTTTATGAGCAGCACCTGTATTTGACCATAATAATAAGTCTTTTCTTAAGATTCAGGCCGTTCTTACAGGTATTTTCTTCTTTTTAGCTTCAGACAGGGAGGTGATTAGGGTTCCTGGTTGGAGGTCAGAGAGAGGAGAGTGTCAGGTGAGTGGAGTTGGTGCAGGGAGAACCGGTGGAGAGCAGCAGGCTGAGTTGTTCTTGATCTTCGACTTGTTTTACAGGTTTCAAAGGAAATGATCTAACTGGATCCAAGACAGGTGTGGACAGGGAACCAAACAAGCTGGGTACAGGTCAGTACAACCGTTGGATGAACACAAAGGGCTGGAAGTTGGTGTCACCATGTGGCAATCAACAGTCCAGCTCAGCCTCAAGTAGGAAGTGGAGTAATCAGTTATCTGGGATCAGCACCGCCCACTCTCACACTGCTGCAGACAGGGGTTATGGGAGAGAGTAAAACACAGGAATTCAAACTTTTATTTTGTCCTTTGGTTGTTCAGGTTTTTTCTGCATTTCCTTCTTTAATCAGTCAGTGTTGCTTCCTTTGCTTCAACTCCGTCCACTCTCACGTCAGCCCAGGTGTCTTCACTTCCTCAACAGCCCAGGTCTGTATAACCTGTCTGTTCTCACTCGTTCCTCAGTGAAACATTATGGACTCTAACACCCTGCCTGGCTCTTCCTTTGCCTTCTCCATTCTTTTTATGCCTCCCTGTGTTCAGATCTTGAGCTTTGTCTTTTGTTTTAGTTTAGAAAAGAAAAGTTAAGTTTTACTTTTTCAAACTCCTTGTATCTAGTCTGCATCCTTAAGTCCAGTTCCACCACAAACTGTATGCAAATATATGTCGCCCAAATGGCGTCTTTCCCCTGTGGGTGATGCTAAATTGCTTTTACATGAGTCTATAAATCATAAAGTCACTGGTACAGATGCACAAAGTGTTTTTAGAGTTTGCATATTAATCTTTGAGTTCTGCAGGAACATCTGGTCTTTATTTTGGTGCAGTTTGGGTTTGTTTAGTTTGGTTGATCAGGTAAACTGCATGTGAGAGGCCTGCAGGTTTTATCTTCCACCACAACCAAATTAAACCACTGTTTTTAACATATAACTTTACAGTTGATGAACTGCTGAGGTCACACGCAGAGCTTGTTGTTTGGCAGTTTGCCAACCGGGCTAACTGTTCATCTGACGAAGTCTCACACTGTTGAGTTTTAATGATGAAGAAAAGACATTTTTCTGCAGGTCGAGGGAAGTTTTTGCTCCTCAGATCCATTCTCGGTGCTGATTAAGCAGATTTACACAGACGGTTAATTAGAGGGAGGAACGTAGCTGTTTGTTAAATAGGGTTATTAGATTTTCAGCTCCATCGTCACCGGAGGTCAGAGGGTGGTCATCCCTCACCGTATGGATGTAATTAATGACACATCCTCATATAATCTGTCTGATAACAACTTTTTAATTTGGTTTATATCAGTAATGACTGGAAAAATACAGCCGAGTCAACAGATTTCCCTCCCAGCAGGTGGATGGGAAGTCGTTCAACAATGTCACTATTTGGAAAAATGATTGTCAAATCTTTCAACTGTAGTTTATTAGATTTTGGTCAACATTAAGTTAAATAAAAGCTTTTAAGTGACGTCAAAAATAACAATATTATTGTAAATATTATTGTGAATGACGAGGCAACGTATTTTGTATTATTTAGTATTGAAGTCATACAAACTGTTGTGTGATTTTGTGTAAAAATAATTTTACTGCCATGAAGTTTTCTTCAGAATAAAAGTATTTAAACCACCACTCACTGAAATGTTAGAAAAAAAACAAACCTTATTAGAAACTTGGAGGCTCCTGTTGAAGGGGACAGGTGATAATGTTTCTGCTTGGATCTGTGAGTATTTGTAGTGTTAGCGAAACATCTCGTACACCCTTGTAATCATTACATGCACGTCTGAACCCGTTTGTGTTGCTCCAGTTTTCCAGTTTCAGATGATTTGTCAACATGGTCACTTCTCGTTTTGAGGAGTCGACTCCGTTCACTGAAACGAGTCCGACATCAGAATTAGTGAGTCCTTCCTGGATGTCCCAACATTGTCCCCGTCCTTTCTGATGTTCTTATTGACACACTGTTAGGACGACAAGCCAGTTAACCTTCTGTTTCCTGGTTGTGAGGTCTGTTTTCAGCTCAGTGAACCCAGCAGATGGCCCACAGTCCTGCTGCATGGAACCAGAACCTCTGGTCTTATTGGACTCCAGTTGTCTGGACTGAAAACATGAAGTCCAGGTAAATGTCAGGTGAACAACAGAAGCTACAGTTTGTTCCTTTTTTCTGCTTGTCCCTGTCTCCTCTCCACAATGTCTGCCTCTAATGTCAGTGTCTTTGGGGGTGAAGCTCCCCTCTTCATCTCCCACTCTCCTCCTCAACCTCCCACCTGTGCACCTCCCTCCTCTGGTTGGCTCCTTCTTCCTTTTATAAGCCCAGATGTACGTCCCTTTGTCAGAAACTCCAGAGGAATAAAACGCGCCGCGCTCTGAATGATGTGGCTCTGCTAAAGGTCACGTCCTGATCCTCCTGGAGCAGCAGCAGCAGCGATCATTAGCACCGATCTGTCTGTAGCTGAACCCAAAAAATGTGACAAGAACATTGTTTTACCCCGAACACAGACAGTCAGGGAACATTTGGAGACACAAAACTTACTTTTCTCAGCAAAAAGTTCTCATTATGAAAATGTATTCCTCTGAAAGTTCAGAGTTAGTTAAAGTATAAATAAAGGTATAATAATAATAACAATAATAATAATAATAATAATAATAATAATAAAGACCTTTAAGGAATGCATATCGCTCGCCAACTTTCACAACATTTCAATGTTGATTAATGACAGGACTGTGGCCAATTTGATCAAATTGAGAAAATGACAGCTCACTCAATCTGTTAGCACTCAAAGTACGTATTAGGGATGACTCTCAGCTACTACCATGCAACCAGTGTTCCAGCTGTGCAGGGTGTGTTGTAGTTTGTTCTGTTCATGTAAAAATCCAGATGTGAATATAGTTTGACCCAAAGCTGCAATCAAAAGATATTACTAACAGAGCCAGTGTCCGCCAAGATTTTATAAATGGCTCACCTTCTTCTTCTTTCAGCTGTTCCCTCTTCAGGGGTCTCCACAGCGAGTCATCCTCCTCCGTCTCCCTCTGTCCTCTGCGTCCTCACTCCAACTAACTCCATGTCCTCTCTAATTGCATCCATGGATCTCCTCGTTGACCTTCCTCTTTGTGGGAATTCCAGTGTTGTCCACACTAACCACTTCCTGCGGCTCCTGAATGTCAGGGTGGAGCTGATTGTTCCCAGCTGATGAGGCTTCACCAGCACAAGGCTGACTTGAACCAGAACCTATTGCTGGAACGTTCATTACCAAATGACATTCAATCTACAGGGATCCTTTTTAGTGAAAGACACATTTGTATTTTCGCTTTGGTTCTCACAGTTCTTGACTCCTGCCTCAAGCTCTTTGGTCTCCTCCATCCAAGAGTCTATAAGCCTCCTTGTGTCTCCTCGTCTCGATCTGGAGTTTGTGCCTCTTGTGAACCCCCACCTTGGAGTCCTTGTCTACAAATCCTTCAGTTACCAAAACCAAACATCATCAACTCAGTCAGTGACCGACCTGCCACTCTCCAACCAGTCAACTCATCTCCAACCAATCAACTCATCTTCTTACCAGATAACTGTTGTCATCCAACAACAACAACAACAACAACAACAACAACAACAACAACAACAACAA
>NC_056499.1:13829419-13833882 GCF_014905685.2 Nematolebias whitei | reverse complement strand
ATAAAGGTCATCTTGCCTTTTCTTCCAGGGAGCCAATATTTGATTGAGGTCTTTCTTACAACTAGATGCAGCTACACACCAAAATGGAAGCTGGTACCTCGCTTATTTTTCATGTTATCTTGCTCACAACATGGACGGAAGGATAAAAGGAGTGTATTTCTAATCCCCCCCCCCCCCTTTGCTCTGCAATGGGGGACAAAAAAAGACAGATTTTTTAGTATTCTTGGTGGTGCCTTTTAGAGCAAAGGAATTTTGGTATGAAAATTCAACAAAAGTCTGCACAGAAAATGAAGATGACCATGTTGTAGATTTATATTGTGAATTATTCTTCTTTAAGATAGTTTTGTTTACTTGAGCTTTTCCACCCGTCTGAACGTATTGGACATCTCACGGCTGCCTTCAAACATCCTGTAGGTTTTCAACACAATAGAAAAGTGTTAGCGCTAATTTATGCATTCACATAAGGGTGCAAACTGAAAACATATGATTATTCCTAAAGTTCTCATTACTGGAGCATCAAATAGGAACATTTAATGTGTCTGACGCAGAATTCACCAACCCAAAACACCAGATGGTTTGTTATGCAGAACCATCTGCTGAGTTCTCCATGGAAACTGCTCAAAGAACGGCAATTTAAAAAAATATATATAAATCAGACCAGGTGACTGGATGAAAGATCTATATTGACATCAATCAAACAAACTTCTGCCATTTACATAAAAAAAACCTGACCTGACTTTTCAAAATAAAAGTTTAATCACAAGTAAGATCCTATGAAAAAAATTGCTAATGTTTTATCAGAGAGTTGAAGTCCTAATTCTCAACATAATAATATTTCAGTGTCTAAGGCTGGCATGAAAGGTGGTGAGCGATATGTTTGTCTACGAAACCTTTGGGCAATGTTCTCCCTCTGCCATGTTAACTGACCAAGCACTCCATATCTTGGCAACTTTACTGAAGTTCCCTGAACTTCTTTCTGATAGTTCCCAGCCATAGACATATTTAAACTCAATATCGAAAGTTTCCCAAACTTTTCCTTATAGCCCCTGACTATCCACTGAAGTTCCCCGAACTTCTTCTTTCTCTGTTTAACGTCTAGACAGAGTTATTTATTCCTGTAGTCTTCTCACACAGACTATGGATTACAAGCACACGTCTCACCGACCGAGGTCATTTCAAGTACTCTTTGTATTAGATTTCACTGATCCACTCATTTCTTAATCCAAACTGGGTTTCCTTTAAGTACCCTAAACTTCCTCCCAGTCCCAGACTGTTCCCTTTAACACAATATTGATATTAGTAAGTCCCCTCTTTTCTTTTTCTTTGAGATTCCAGAAAAAAAATCACAAAAATAATAAACACAACCTTCTCACCCAGCAGTCATGGCTTGTTTCTGTTCGAACATCTGTCACCCCACTCAAACCACCAGTAGGCCAAGCCTCGCTAAAATCAGCAATTCAGCCTCAGGGATTTCAGTTCAGGAGTCCAAGACTACCTCCGTGCATAGATTCAGATCCAAGCCTGGTGGTCCGAGAGAAGCTTTTGGTGCTAGTGTTGAAGGGCCAGTTTATTGGAAAAAATCTCTCACTAACATAGTTTAGCCAAAAGAACCACACCAAATGGCAGGAGAAGATCTTTAACTGGTACTTTACTTGCAAGGACCCATTCAAGACAGGTTACATACATAGATACTTCTGTCGTAATGGTGGTTGGTGAAGGTAAACCCAGGGGTGCGGGCAGACAATCCAAGACTCAGGAGATGAATAAAATAATTTATTAATAATAACAAAACAACAGCTGACGGGGCAGCAAACTTACATAATCTGTAGGAAACGCAGAGGACCAGGGTGACAGGAAGCAATGCCAGGACAAAGGACTAACACAGAGACACGGACTTATATACAGTGACAAACGAGACAAAACACCTGTGAGGACACAAAGCTGAACCACATCAGGGAAAATGACAAACCAGGAAACCAAGGAGTGCAGGAACAGACACACAACACTAAATGGAAGCATACACTAGGAAAACACAAACCCTATAGAAAACAGAAACTGAGAAGAAGGACATAAGATAAAAAAACACAAAACAATATAGGGCTAAACCCATGAAACAGACCAATCCCTACAACTTCAAGCATATGCATGGAACATGTCACAGAAATGAGCCATGAGCTGCGTTATGTACTTGCTGTCATATTCAGCTCAGCTCAGCCAAGCTCAGAGTTCAGGAGGTATCCTTGAAGCCAGCTACACCATTTTTACCCAGTGATCTCCATCTACCCAAACATATGGTTCATGGGCAGAAATAAGACCTTCTCCCAAGACATATCTGTCTTGGGAGATGGTTTCAGCTTGTTATGGACTCCTTGTTCTTAGGACAGAGGGGGTGAATGCTCTCAGCTATAATAATAAAAACACCCATAACCATTGACCAAATATTCCTGCACACTTTCCATCATGGAATGCAATTTTAATTTAAAATTGTCTTTAAGGCGTAAAAACAGGTTTTTGTGATGTCACACAAAATTTTGTTCATCAAATAAAAGTTTTGATTTTGTTTTTTTCATGGGACGTCGGAAGCGTTGGGACTTCTGAAACGTCAGACATCTGAAACACAGGAGGTCTGAAGCACCGAATGTCTGAAGCACCGGAATCCTGAAATGTCAGACATCTAAACCGTTGGACGTTTGA
Organism: Nematolebias whitei; assembly: GCF_014905685.2. Lineage (NCBI taxonomy): Eukaryota > Metazoa > Chordata > Actinopteri > Cyprinodontiformes > Rivulidae > Nematolebias > Nematolebias whitei. The sequence continues at coordinate 13,831,188 of NC_056499.1, read as the reverse complement.
AAAACCAGATGTCTTATGCGCTGGATGTTTGACCCTTTGCACATGAGTGACAGCAGACACGAGGCTAACCTCACATTTAGTATTTTGCAAGTGCGTGGGACCGGCTATGTCTTTTGTTACTCTGCGTTGTGACCTGCAGTGTGGTGCGTAAAGGAAGACAGGATGAACCTGGATTGACAATCCTTTATTGTCTGTTTGAGATATCAAACACAGAGGAACTCCAATGAGTACGTCTAACAACCTGGTCCCAGACACCTCCCTCCAGTAGCCCAAAGCAGCTAGCCCGTCTGCGAATGTGTCAGGCTACGTGACTATGCTGCGCAGTCTGTAGTATGGCATACTCACTGCTCTGCTCAAACAGGTACTAATACAAAAAAAAAAAAAAACTGATTTGTTTAACACATCATGATCAATTTGGTGGAATTTGAAGCATTACTTAGAGTAATATTATAAACCTGCTACATTTGCTAATCTTTTATTTCAATGGTCAAACTGCAGTGAAGACAATGTGACACCAGGGGGTTCATGGGAACTGGAGCACCCACTTGCTTTGTTTTTGATGTGTCACAACAAATAACTAAATCAGATTAAAGTTATAGAAACCACTTAAACACACTGTCTATCCTCTCAGCATTAACTGTCCTGCTGTTTAATGAGAGTAAAAATATAATTAATAAAAACCTGGATTTATTCCGTGATTTTGACCTGAACCTGATCGCTGACTGAAGTTTGAAACTGAGCTGCAGCGCTCGAGATGTTGCACTGCTGGGTAAAACAGAAATCGAGAGAGAGAAGTACATTTCATGTTCCCGATGGAGCACAGCATCACGCTCACATTGGCTGTGTTCACACACGTGTGAAATTAAAGCTATCACCGCCTCACATCTGACTGAGGACGCTATTTCTGCTGCTAAAACATTTCGACTGCAGATGTATCATCAGTGAGGACACATTTTCCTGTTTGATGCCCTGCTGCTCACAGGGGAGCAGGAATGGCAACAAGATGCATCTACATGGAATGGTGCTGTGTGTGTTTGTGTGTGTGTGTGTGTGTGTGTGTGCGTGCGTGTGTGCATGCGTGCCTGCGTGCACGCGTGTGGGTGTTTGTGTTTATGAGTATCCATATTCATTAGCAGAGTGGAGGAGAATCCAATAACGACTGTGTCAGTTCAGATTAAAGAGACTGACCTTTGGTGACTTGAAGTATGCGTGCGAGTGTGTGCATGCATGTGTGTGTGCTGTAAGAGTGATGAGTACCATGAGTGAAACAAAGTGACGAGATGCAGGAATGTCATTATCAGAGATAAAAGGTGCTTCTTTTTAATAAAAGAAGCAGCTTGTTTTTTGTGATTTATCTCTGGTCACAGAGGAGTTGTTGTTATTGTACTGTATCTGTTGTACTGTAGTTGTTGTTATTGTACTGTAGCTGTTGTACTGTAGTTGTACTGTAGTTGTTGTTATTGTACTGTAGCTGTTGTACAGTAGTTGTGCTGTAGTTGTCGTTATTGTACTGTAGTTGTTGTTATTGTGCTGTAGTTGTTGTTGCTGCTGTGGTTGTAAAAGTTTTTGATATTATACTGTAGTTGTTGTTATTGTAATGTAGTTGTTGTTATTATACTGTAGTAGTTGTTATTATACTGTAGTAGTAGTAGTAGTAGTAGTAGTTGTTGTTGTTGTTGTTGTTGTTGTTGTTGTTGTTGCTGTTGTTGTTGTTATTATACAGTAGTTGTTGTTGTTGTTGCTGTTGTTGTAATAGTTGTTGTTATTGT
>NC_056499.1:13806670-13829409 GCF_014905685.2 Nematolebias whitei | reverse complement strand
TATTGTACTGTAGTTGTTGTTGCTGCTGCTGTTGTTGTTATTGTACTCTAGTAGTTGTTGCTGCTGTTGTTGTAATAGTGGTTGTTTTGTACTGTAGTAGTTGTTGCTGCTGCTGTTGTTGTTGTAATAGATTTTGTTATTGTACTGTAGTAGTTGTTGGTGCTGTTGTAATAGTGGTTGTTATTGTACTGTAGTTGTTGTTGCTGTTGTAATAGTTGTTGTCATTGTAGTAATTGTTATCGGAGATATTGTAGCAGTAGTAGTAGTTGTTGTTGTTGTTTTTACTGTTTTTCTTTTTGTTGTTATAGTAGTTTGGAAACAGGATGTATCTACCAGTGATTACCGTATTTCTGCAACCTCACAGCAAGAAGGTCCAGGGTTCAATCCCCGGTTTGGACCTGAGGTCTTTCTGTGTAAAGTTTGCATTTTCTCACGGGTTTTCTCCAGTTACTCTGGTTTCCTCCCTCAGTCCAAAACTTGGACTACCCTGAAGCTGTTAGGTTCATGAATATCTAACCAGGATAATCGCTGTGAAAAATCACATCATGTTGCTGATCTATTTCATGTTGCTATATTCATTTTTTTTTTCTCGCAGTACTCCGGTGAAGTCAGACGTGTCTCTCCCGGTGCTCAGTCACCAACACCCCCCCCCCCCCCTCTCCACACACACACACACACACACACACACACACACACACACACGCCGCTTCCCTGCTTGCACTCTTTTGTCCAGTGAACCCTTACACCTTACAGAGCCTTTTTTTCCTGCATCCCTTCCTAATTCAAAGGATTTGATCAGCTGGTCTCTCAACAAAATTGATCAACTTCTCCCGACAGGAGTCAGTGTAAGGACCCTCGACGGAAGCAAATTGGGCTCATGATGACAACTAGAATTCTGTTGCTTGGCTTGGTGAAATCTGGATTGTCTACAAATTTGTGCGGATGTGTCGAAGCTTGGCAGCACTCAGACTGAATTATGTGGAGCTGTGTCAGGGAGCTGGTGCAGGCTGCTATCAGGACTGGCTAACAGCTAACAAACTTTTCATCCAAACATGTCCGCTGTGTGGAAGTATTTTACACTAAACACCACTAAACAAGACAGCAACGTGCAATGTCTACAGAGCCATAGCGCCACATTAAACCATGTTAAAGTTAGTTTTATGATGGACATTCGAGCTCCGTGGCTTCAACGGGGCACTTCTCTTTGCTCAACCAAAAGTGGAGACTCGACACCGGCCAGCCGCATCCAATCTGCCCATCTCCGAGGAGGGACAGAGGGACAGACTGAGCGCGGCTGCCCCAAATCAGGCTGCCTGCTTCGAATTGAACGAGAAGAAGACGTCGCTGAAACCACGGAGCTCAAATGTTTACAGAGGAGTTGCTAAACTTGATCATAATTAATGACCAACCACTATCAGTTGTAGAAAACAAAGGATTTTGCAGCTTGATACTTGCATTCAAGATATAGTTTACCCTCCAGGAGATATTTATCAGTACAACAGTAGACAATCATAAAATCATAGAATCATAGAATAATAATAGTAGACAATCATAAAAATCATATGATTTGAAAATTATATATATTAAAAACATAAACAGCTACATTATAAACTGATGTAAAATACTAAAAACAGGAACATGTCTGTTGGTTTATGCCATGAACTTAGCAGATGTTTGAAGCCATTTAACATTTAATTTAATTCATTTATTCATTCATTTAAATGAAACAAAATTAAAAAAAAATCCTCAAAAAGAAAACATTGAATGAAAAGAGTGCAGAAAGAAGAAAAAATTCTTCTATCTGCCCCTTATAAAATATAAAACAACTTTAAACAATCACTTAAATTAATCACTTTAATATCCACTTTAAAACTAAGAATAAAAAGAAACATGTTTTGTGTTAGCAGAATTTAATTCTAACTTTAAAACTTATCCAACATTAATAAAACTTACCTCAAGTTGCCTTTTTGGACATGCATACATTATTTGTACAAATTGTACTTGAGAGGAGATTATTACAGCCTCATATAAAATCAATGATGATCATGATATCAGAACTGGATCGTATCGGCCGATACTCAGATCTAGGTATCGGGATCGGAAGTAAAAAAAGTGGATCGGTGCATCCCTACTTTAAACAACATTTTTTATGAATATCTTTGAGAAATGTCTTTCTTCTTGCCACTCTTACATAAAGGCCAGATTTGTGCAGTGTACGACTGATTGTTGTCCTATGGACAGACTCTCCCACCTCAGCTGTAGATCTCTGCAGTTCATCCAGAGTGATCATGGGCCTCTTGGCTGCATCTCTGATCAGTCTTCTCCTTGTTCGAGATGAAAGTTTAGAGGGACGGTCAGGTCTTGGTAGATTTGCAGTGGTCTGATACTCCTTCCATTTCAATATGATTGCTTGCACAGTGCTCCTTGGGATGTTTAAAGCTTGGGAAATCTTTTTGTATCCAAATCGACTTTAAACTTCTCCATAACAGTATCTCGGACCTGCCTGGTGTGTTCCTTGGTCTTCATGATGCTCTCTGCGCTTTGAACAGAACCCTGAGACTATCACAGAGCAGGTGCATTTATACAGAGACTTGATTACACACAGGTGGATTCTATTTATCATCATCAGTCATTTGGGACAACATTGGATCATTCATAGATCCTCACTGAACTTCTGGAGTGAGTTTGCTGCACTGAAAGTAAAGGGGCCGAATAATATTGCACGTCCCACTTTTCAGTTTTTTATTTGTTAAAAAAGTTTGACACATCCAATAAATTTCATTCCACTTCACGATTGTGTCCCACTTGTTGTTGATTCTTCACAAAAAATTAAAATTTTATATCTTTATGTTTGAAGCCTGAAATGTGGCTAAAGGTTGAAAAGTTCAAGGGGGCCGAATACTTTCGCAAGGCACTGTATATAAATACAGTCTATTTACCATTTACAACCCTGTACATTACATTTGTTCTTAAAAATGGCCACCAGCACATTTATTCTCCATTCCTCAGGCATTGTCTCACCCTCAAATATGCCAATGAATATTTGAGACAAAAACCTCACTGCCGTCTCTCCAAAACGTTTCCAAGCCTCCACTGTATGTCATCAGGTCCTACTGCCTTCCCCTTCTTCATTCTTTTCAGAGCTTATGAACTTCAACTTCACTAATCTTTCTCACTTCCTGGTCTATGACCTCTGCTCTTCTTTCTCTTTCATTTTATTCATTCAATAGCTCCTCAAAGTACTCCTTCCATCTTTCCATCACACTGTCTTCACTTGTTAGAACAATATCATTCCTATCTTTAACAAGCCTTACCCCTGCACATCCTTTCCAACCTGATCCCTCTGTCTCACCGATCAGTACAAGTCCTTCAGGTTGACTCTAAAAGAATGACTGTGGGTGCACATCCACTGATTACCTCCTCGGTGTCAGTAAAAGCTGTCCACTGGTTTATGAGATGTGTTAACAAATAGACAAATGAATTATTAACTTGTGCAATTACATTATTGCCCATATTCCAGCGCAGCTGACATTAAAAGGCAAGGTATATGTTAATCAAAAGTAATTTACATAAAGTGCACAACACAGAGATTTTACATCCACAGGGTCAAAGTAAATTGTATTTGTTTACACTTATTGTTGTTCAAAGTGACTCCAAAGGCTTTTCAATTATTGTGTTTTTAGTATTTTTTTCACCCTCTGCTGCTTTTTGGCTTTTTGTCAAATAAATAATGACTCTGCATGTTGTATTTGTATGTGTTCTCTTAAAATGAGGTTGTTAGAGAATAATTGATTTACACACACACGCTGCTACATAAAACCAGCAACTTGAAAAGCAGCATTTGCTTTCTTGTTCTTCTGCCACATCCTCAGTTTGTAACGCTTCTTTTCATCATCTAATAGTCAGTTCCTTCCTCTGAATCCAATAAAACCAAATCAAGCGATAAAACTATGAAACACTTAAAATAAAATTGATGTTTGGGGTGTGTTGCCATCCACAGCCGATCATTTGCTGCCATTTTACTCAATGCCAGCATCCTCCTCAGTCACGCCCAAGAGGTCACATGATCAACAGGACAAAACTAACACATAACAAAAACATACCTAAAGTATGACATGAATAGAAGGATTTTGTGCATTCTGAACTAAATGCAACAGAAAACACGTCTTTAAGAGCATTTAATGTGTTTATTTTTGCACAGCCTGGATGCTGAAGTGATTCAACAGCAGGTCGGATGATTAAAGATGAGTAAAAGTCATGCTGTGATCTTTTTGTTGCTCGCAGTCTCAGTAAACCGCAGGTTTTAATGTCAGCTCATTTAATGTTCCGGGTTAATAGAAATGTTTTTATGAGCAACATTAAACAAACATTCCTTCTGTATGAGTTCACTCGCTGTGTGGAGACCCCTGTAGGAGGGAGCAGCCAAAGGCAGGGAGGAGGATTCACATCGACGGACCAGTTCTAGAACCGTGACCCATTCATTCATGAAGAACCATCTGCTGCTGACTGACAAAACTACAGATGCACATAAACTTGTTGGTACCTTTACAGCTTACTGAAACAAATTTTTATTTATCTTGAACACTGATTCAGGTAAAAACAGCCATCTGAAGTTTATCTGCATGTCCTCAGTCTGTGACAGAGTAAACAAAAATAAATTATTTATTTGTTTGTCAGGCAGATCCGTTGGTCCCCTAAAGACACGATTAATCTTTATGGTCGTGTTTCCAACTGTTTGACCTTCATCAGTATCTCCATCAGACCTTCAACCTGCTTACAGGAACAGATTCTGAGTCGTTTGGGTCGGTTCTGTTTACGGAGCAGAGGAACCAAAGAGCTGTCTGATTATAGATCTCCATGTTGAAGGTGAAGACTACAAGACCGTGTCCAAGCTACTTCAGGTTCCTCTGACCACAGCTGACAAGATTATTCAACAGTAGAAGGTTCACAATGCTGTGGACAACCGCGCAGGACATGGACGCAAGGGGAAATGCGACCCCAGGTTGATCAGACAATGGTGGAAAAGGAGCTAAAGCTGAACTCAGAGGTTTAAAAGTCGTCAAGTTTTGAATTGTTTTTTGAATCGATAAAGCCTCCCGGATGGAAAGTGAAGCGTCTTCAGCTTCAGAATAAAAGTCCAGCTGTTTTATTTTGTTAATCACATTTTGAATCGTGATGATGGAAGAAGACCCAGGAGGCCCCACTGATCATGGACAAAACATACAGAAAGGATGCATTAGAATCTAGCTGTTTTTTGTTACTTTTCAATTTTTTGCCATCCTATTTGTAAAAAATAAAATAAAACTATGACTTTTTTTTATAATTGTTTATTGTTGTCGCTGTTGTCCATTGTTGTCATCATTCTTTGTTGAAAGCAGGTCTCTCTTGTAAATGAGTCCTTGAGGCTCAATGGGATTTACCTGTCTAAATAAAGGTTGAATGAAAATTCACACCAGCCCTGTTTAGTCCACTTTAATCGAACTCTAGTCCGTTTGCCTAGAAAGTCCGGTTCGTTTGGGGAGGTGTGAATGAGCAATCAAACTCTGATGCCGACCAAAAAAAAAACCAAACGCTGGTCTGCCTAAATACCTAGGTCTCAGTTCGGTTTTAGTGAACTCTAGAGCAGTTCGAATGAAGTGTGAATGCAAGCGGACTGGAGACCGATCCAAAAACAGGAAGTGGACTACAGCGCAGGGCGTTCTGTGTAAATACAACCAAAACAAACACACATTTTTCTTACCTCATACGGAGCCGTCTCAGCTGCCTTGTGTGAAAAACAACATTATGGTCTTCTGCCTCATCTTCCGCTCATGCTGAGTCCATTGTTGAAAAATGTTTGTTTGACTCTTGAATCTGTTGGACACCTGGCAGGGTCCAATGCTGACATGTTCCTGTTGTTAGTTTTCTACATTTGTCTTGGAATCTAGCTGTTTTTTGTTTTGTTACCTTTTTCCTTTTAGCCATCCTATTTGTTAAAAAAAACAAAAACAAACAAAAAAAAACTGTAGTATGCTTTTTTATAACTGTTTATTGTTGTTGCTGTTGTCCATTGTCGTCATCTTTCTTTGTTGAAATCAGGTCTCTCTTGTAAATGAGTCCTCGAGGCTCAATGTGATTTACCTGTATAAATAAAGGTTGATTGATTGACACACGAACCACAGATAAAACAGAACTCTTAAAACTGCTAAAATTTGATGCCACTCCATTTTTGTTTTTATTTCCAGAAGAAGAAGTGTCTTCTTCAGAGGTTGTTGTGCTGTTTCCTTCAGTAGTTCTTGATGCAGCGCCACCACAGGCGAGGAGGGGAACAGGTTGACTCGATTGACTCCATGCAGTGTGAATGCAAATCGCACCAGCTGAAATGTAAACAAATGTTTTGAATTTTGGTCCCCAATCGAACCGAGTCTACTGGACTATCAGGTGTGAAAACGACCAAAGTCACCAAAAGTCATGTTGACAAGAAGCGAAGGTTCTGATGAGACCAAACTGGAACCGTTTGGCTTCAGGTCAGTTTTTCATTTTCTTGAATGGTACCAGAACGTAAATGGTTTGGGTTTAATGCTTTGATTCAAAGGCTGTTCTGTTTCATGATTACGTCATTGAATAACAAATGTTTTTAAAACACATTTTATGTTGCACATTAATGGATAAAATGAGTTTTATGCTTGTTATTAAACCAAATCTGTTTTTGGTCCAAATGCCACCAACACACCATATTCTGTGTCGCTCCTCGTGGTGAAACTTTTCCAACAAAAGGTAAACAAGAACGTTGATGCTTTTCCAGCTGGAGAATAGAAAGTGAATTCTTTTTCTTCAGTCTGCTCCATGAACCAGTCGTGTGCGATGATGAGAGAGGCTATTCCTGGAACGGTTAATGGAGTTTGTGGCTCGAATCGCAGACAGAAAATGTCAGTGATGTTTTTTCCTCCATCAGAGAGAAGAACGTCTGAGCGCAGCGTCTTTTGGCCACAAATGGCTCTCAAGGAGCGTGCACGTGTGTCTGGGTCGAGTAGAAAGGTGGAACCGGACTCATTATTTTCAGGTTGAGGAAATGCTGAAGGGCAGGAAGTTAAAGAAAGGCACAATATGGGAGCTGAGTTTAGCTACAGGTCGAACACTCGGCTCATCAAACAGAAGAATAAAGATCTTCAGAGGAGGAGGATCAGTGTCTGAAGGTGACTCACCTGACTTTACCTGCTCTGAATCAATGCCTTCTCATCACACACACAGTCCAACCCCCCACACACACACTGATGAGGGGGGCATGAAGGTACAGCCTTGTTCTCTGATGTCCCTTCAGCTGGTTGTGCATCCTCTGTCAACCAACCTGACATTCAGTCAGCTCTGACCCATCGATCCACAGCAACACAAAGGACAGGGCAATCAGCTTTGTGTGTGTGTGTGTGTGTGGGGGGGGGGGGGGGTAGTGATCCTGAGCTACAGATAGAATCAGGCAACTGAAAGAGAGCTGGTAGCGACACACAGAAAGGTAAACTGGTGGAATGTCTTAGCTAGGTTGCAACTTTACTCGTTTGTTGTGATTTGTTGTGTTGCTGTTGTGTTTTTGTTGTTCTTCATTTGTAATGCGTGTAAACATTAAAGTCAGGATCTGAGCTCAGGGACTGTGTGGAGGAAGCATGCTGCACGTCTTACTGAGGTTTGAAACAACAATTATTCCTCTGTGTTAAAGGGGGACTGTTTACTAATGCTGCACGCTATGAGGGATGAGCCATCGTGGACATTTCTCTTGTCTCCGAGCGAAGAGGGTGAAATGGAAATACCCTCTGTCTATCTCTCTGTCTTTGCATTTTGTCAGCACGAAAACATGAAAAATAAGGGAGCTTCCATTTTGGTTTGTGGCTTCAAGGAGTAAAGGTCCTCATCGAAACATCAATACAAGATGGCTGCCTCCACATGTACACTGGCCCCTCCAAAGATTTGAGTAAACTATGCTTTTTAGTTTTTATTTTGCTTAAAAGTATAGTTTTCTCAAATGAATGGGGTGGCCAAAGATTAATCTATGGGGGCCACGGTCAACATCCCCCCCACCACCTTCCCTCCCCTCTCCAGGATCCGTTACTCTGCACCACCTCGGACAAGAAGCAAAACAGAAACCTCCCTTTGTTCTCCTCCACAGAGTAACTCCTCCCCACTTGAATATATTTCACCAAAAACATTTAGGTTTACTTCCATTCTCTGTTCTATTCCAGTGCAGAAAAACACTCGCCTCCAAAACTGCAAACATTCAGATCCCTCAGTTGTCCCGAGGTCCAGGCTGGTCCACAGAGTCTTGGTGTTTTTAAATCTCACACTGGCTTGTAATATAACATGAACGGTGACATTTTTGCACCATTTTATTTTATTTTTATTTTTTCTTACATGTTTAATATTTATTATTCTTGTTTGTTTTGATGATCTGTTGTGTTTGGTAATATTTTCCTTTTTATTGTTTTGTGTGCAGCACTTTGGTCGACAGCAGCTCTTTATAAATGTGCTGTATAAATAAATAAGATTGGTTTATTTTAATTTAGTTTTTTTGTTTTTCATTAACTTTTTTGTTTGTTGTTTATTAAAACACTTTTGTTCACTGAGTTCTTGGATAATTCTGGATCATGGGTCCTACCAGCCTGAATGCTAGTTTCACTTTATAGGATTTATTTCTTCTGTGTGTGTGCGTGCGTGTGTGTGTTCCTGCAGGACTGACAGCTGTATATTCTGAGTGTCAGTCATTTGACGCCCTGCTGGCACAAAGTGACCCGAACATGGTTCTGGTACCGTCTTCCCTGTCACACTGACACCGTCTGCAAACCTCTCAAGTTTCTGGAAGCAGAGAGAGCGACTGAGCTCTGAAAGACGAACACTGACATCAGAACTCCTTCTGGAGTCAGACACAGGCCTTTGAGTGTTTGGAGAACCACAGCAGCTTACATTTTTTTACGCCTTCATGAAGGCTGGATCAACTTCATTTGGGACAACTTGTCTCTCAGAGTCCTCGCATGCGTCTCAGACCCTGTTGAGCTGTGGTATGACTCCTGCAGGAGATCTCCTCTAGGTTCAAAATTCACACCCAGGCTGAATAATCATTGATGAAAAACAACTTCAAATCTTCCAAACTTCCTTTTTGGAGGCTGCACAGCTGCAGAAAGAAAAGCTCTGCAGAGAGTGGTGAAGGCTGCACATAAGTCTGTTGGAATCAGCCTCCCCACCATCACAGACATCTACACCTCCAGATGCAGGAAGAGGGCCACCTGCATCATGAAGGACCCCACTCACCCAGCACATACACTTTTTGCCCCGCTCCCCTCAGGCAGAAGGTTGAGGAGAATTAAGTGCAGAACCACTAGACTGAGGAACAGCTTCTACCCTGAAGCTGTTAGACTCATGAATCTCTAACCAGAATAATCACTGTGAAAAAAATCATTGTAATGCCACTTTGATTGTTGACATGTGCTGCTGACTATCCATGTTGCTGATCTTATGCTGCTGTGTTCATTCATACTCATCACACAGACTCATGTTCATGCTGCTGTTGTTTGACGTATTGTTTTTGTACTACTAGCGCTTAGTGTGTTTTTAGTTTTAGCATATTTCTTAGTTCATATCTTAGAACTTATAACTGTTTTTATTTTTTTTTTTTTTTTACAATTTATACTTTTGTTGGATGTATCTGGAACCCTGTGTACACAATTTCATTTCAATTCAGTTTATTTATATAGCGCCAAACCACAACCAACCTGTCTCAGGGCACTTTACAGAAACATTCACAAACATAAAAGCCAATTAGTAAAGTTCTCTATCTAAATAATCCAGCAGACAAGTTGAATCTTGGCTTCGTTGCAGTCTCCCATCCTGAGCAAGCACAGTGGCAACAGTGGAAAGGAAAAACTCCCTTTTAAAAGGAAGAAACCTCCAGCAGAACCAGGCTCAGGACAAGCGTCCATCTGCTTTGACCGACTGGTTTGAGAGGACAGGAAGGAGAGACAGACGAACACAGAATGGTAGGTCCAGGTATAAGTCCAGGTGTATCTGAAAGACAAAAAAACACATGTTAAGGATAGAAAAAATAATTACAAATACAAAACAGGTTGAGCAGAGTAAGTAAAGACAGCAGCAGAGTGAAAATTGTGGTCAGTTTGTCCTCCAGCAGTCTAAGCTTATAGCAGCATAACTAAGGGACAGCTCAGGAAACCCAAGCCGACCCCAACTATAGGATTTAGCGATGTATCACATGTGGTGCGAATGACAATAAAGAACCTTGACTTGACTTTCTGACGTGAACTCCAGCAGATGAAATGATAAACCAGGAGTCAGGCCGAGGTGAACAACACAACGTGCACGGCCAAGGATGCAGTTCTGCCAACTTTGCACATAAAAATGAACTGAATTTCAGAAACTGACCACAGAAAAACATGTAGCTGGTTCCAAACCCAGATACTGCAACATAAATGTGTATTTTCTTGCTTTTTGAGCAGTCCGAGCCTTCAGACTTCTTCTCTGATGAACTTCATGAAGCAACATCAGGCCTCAGCTCAGGATCCAGAGGAGATGCTTCACTTCCTTCTGTCCTCTGCTCTGATGCGTCTTTTTTTCATGTGGGAACGCTCCTCTCTCAGCTCCTCCTGACTCGGAGTTTGAACGAGGATGAAATATTAACTCCAGGTCAGCAGAGGAATTCGTCCTGACCATCGCTACGAGCAGCACGTTATGTGCTGGAGATGTTTCCACAGAAAAGGACGAGGCTGAATTAGCATCATAAAGCTCTGCAGGTGTTTCTCCTCTGAGCTCGAGGAGCTGAAGTTGTGTTTAGTACATCAAACTGACAGCTGAAGGTGAGATGGGGAAATTCAGAAGCATTTTGTTTGGTTAACAACATGATGGAGGATGGGGCAGCCTGGGAACCGCTGGTTAACTGTCTGTAATGAGGCTCCCGCACCACTTCATGAATATCTGTTTCTGCTCGTTTTTGACACCAGTTCTGAGACGGAAAGGTGAAATAATTTGTTTTTTAAAGCTGCGGTTAAAATCACATTTAGTGGCTGTTCAGTGACGCAGACGGACTGAACGCTGAGTCAGCAAAATGTTTTCAACCCCTGAGTGAAACTCTGCTGCAGCTCGGCCGTTCATGTTCACGTCAACTGCACTCGTTTCCTCTGCAACCAAATATTTGGGACCCAGAACATCCAGAGGACAGAGCAGAGAACAACGGTGGAACCCGTGCATGTACAAACTCAACATCTGCAGGACAGAGAAGAGAACAACAGTGGAACGTGTGGGTCTAGAACATCAATGCCAGCAGGACAAACGGAGAGAATGATGGTGGAACATGTGGGTCTAGAACCCTCAATGTCTGCAGGACAGAGATGAGAACAAAGGTGGACCATGTAGGTCTAAAACCCTCAGTGTCTGCAGGAGAGAGATGAGAACAAAAGTTGAACATGTAGATCTAGAACCCTCGATGTCTGCAGGACAGAGATGAAAACAAAGGTGGAATATGTAGGTCTAGAACCCTCTATGTCTGCAAGATAGAGAGAACGATGGTTGAACATCTGGGTCTAGAACCCTCTATGTCTGCAGGACAGAGATGAGAACAAAGGTGGAACATGTAAGCCTAGAACCCTCAGTGTCTGCAGGACAGAGAGAACGGTGGTTGAACATGTGGGTCTAGAACCCTCTATGTCTGCAGGACAGAGATGAGAACAAAAGTGGAACATGTATGTCTAGAACCCTCAATGTCTGCAGGACAGAGAGAACAAAGGTGGAACATGTATGTCTAGAACCCTCAATGTCTGCAGGACAGAGAGAACGATGGTGGAACATGTAGGCCTAGAACCCTGTGTCTGCAGGACAGAGAGAACAATGGTTGAACATGTATGTCTAGAACCCTCGATGTCTGCAGGACAGAGAGAATGATGGTGGAACATATAGGTCTAGAACCCTCAGTGTCTGCAGGACAGAGATGAGAACAAAGGTGGAACATGTAAGCCTAGAACCCTCAGTGTCTGCAGGACAGAGAGAACGGTGGTTGAACATGTGGGTCTAGAACCCTTTATGTCTGCAGGACAGAGATGAGAACAAAGGTGGAACATGTAAGTCTAGAACCCTCAGTGTCTGCAGGACAGAGAGAACAATGGTTGAACATGTATGTCTAGAACGCTCGATGTCTGCAGGACAGAGAGAACGATGGTGGAACATGTAGGTCTAGAACCCTCAGTGTCTGCAGGACAAAGAGAACAATGGTTGAACATATATGTCTAGAACCCTCGATGTCTGCAGGACAAAGAGAACATTGGTGGAACATGTATGTCTGGAACCCTCGATGTCTGCAGGACAGAGCGAACGATGATGGAACGTGTGGGTGGATCGCTGAAGGCTGCAGAAACTGCTGAGGAAAATAAAACGTCTCAGGAGTAATTCTTCTGAATCTAAAGGTCTGTAAAAATAAAATAATTTATTCAAAATTCAAATCATCTGCCTGAAGCTGTTTTTTTTTTTTTTTTTTGCAAAAAGAGTAACATTATTTATTTAAATGTTTTATTTTCCTCTCAGGAGCACAAACACAAGACGAACTCTGATGTTTTCTGTCCGGATTCAGTTTTGGGTTTTAATTTGATGCAGCTGCTCAGGAGTGAGTCTCACAGCTTGTACTCAGGAAACACTGCAGCTACTTAAATAACTTGTCTGTTAGCAAAATATCTCAGGCACCAGCAGACAGATTTTAATAAAACTGCCTGGAAGTCATCATTGGACGTTTTGTTATAACTGATTAATTTTTTTAGTTATATTAATTTAAGATGGCTGCCACAGCTAAATGATTATAAGAAAGACATAAATGGCTGTAACTCAATCAGTTTTACAGATGAGCAAAACTTTGGTGTGGTAGTAGCTGAGAGTTTTCCCAAACACAGATTCTGAGTGTTAATAGATCACACTTCGTCATTCTTTAAAACTCTGGCTTGTAAGGTGGCGGGTGATATGCATTCCTACAAAAACTGTTTATGTGATTGGCTTTACTTTTATAATCTGATTTTGTTTGTTTTTGCTGGGTTTTTTTTTGTTGTTGTTGCCATCAAATGTCTCATTTGCTGCCTAAATAAATCTCAAATTATAATTGTAATTTTAGAGAATGAACTCTTTTTATCATTCTGCCAGGTGTACACCGTCCAGCAGCCGAAACTGTGTCATTTCAGCTGTTTTTATCAGAAAGTTTTCCCTCAAAGTACAGTTTGAATCTACGATCTCTCATCAGTTAAATCAAATCATTCCACTCAGAGAAACATGCTGCGAAACTTTTCCAATAAAAGTTTTATGGTGAAAGATGAGTTCAATAAAAGTCATAAGACGAGAACATTTCTCATTAAAAAGTCATATTTCTGATCCATCAGCCGCCTTGAAGCAGGAGGTTTTTATTAGCCTGTTAGCATGCTAATTAAAGAAAATAAAGACGGTGCTCAGCGTTGACTCGTCAGGAAATGGGTTTGAAATACTTTTAAAAGATATTAAACATTCTTATGAATCATTTCTCACTTGAAATAAATATGGTAAATTTTCACAGGTCGAGAGCAAAAAATTAAAATATGTTTGCAGACCTAACATCCTGTATGAATAAAGATAATTACAGTTTATTCTCTGGGGATTTTTATTGTATTTCACCAAAAGATCTGCACAACAATATAAGTGCCTTTTTTCTGTTAGCTAAATATCTGATGATCCAGATGATGGATCTTAAATATAATTTTTAATAAACATTAGATTGTTTGTCTAAAGCTGATTAACTTCAACCCAAGTCAAAATGACCGCCTGAGATAATCAACTTCAAAAAACACCAAAATGTCTTTAACTCAGTCACAGTTAAAGATGCTGAGCTGAAGTTCGGTGTGGTGGTAGCTGAGTGTTATTCCCAGAGACTCTGAGAGCTAATAGATTGTGAACACAGTATTATTTTTTTAATTCAGCCAGAAAAGCTAAAACATCTCAAAGGAATATATTTATATTTTCTTTTGTACTTTTTTTTTTTTTTTTTTACTCTAGCAACCCTTCAGCTTTTCAATGATTTGGGTACCAAACGTTTGGCTCGTTCAGGACATTACGGCTGTGATTTTTGGTTTTTACAACTCCTATATATTTTATTTATTTATTTTTATATATTTTTAAATCTTAAAAACTGTAATGTTTGAAATATATACTTTAGTATGTTTCAGTTTTAGCTTATATCAACTGTTTTTAGCTACAGTTCTGATCCTTTTAGCCTTTAGTCACATTTTTCTTAATTTGAGCTTTTAGCTACTGCTCTGCTAATTTTAACATTTAGCTACAGTTCAGAAAATGTTAGCTTTCAGCCACGTTTTTCTAATTTTATCTTTTAACTACTGTTTTGTTTGTTTTGGCTTTTAGCTACTATTCTGATAAATGTAGATTGCAGCAACTGTTTAGATAAGTTGAGCTTTTAGCTACATTTCTGCTAGTTTAAACTTTTTCTTTTTGGCTCATTTTAGGTTTTGTTCTGAGCATTTTAATTTTAACGCTCGAGTTTTAATGTCCTCTAAAGTTTCTCCTCAGCATCAGTGCAGCGTCGTGAAAAAGTTATTTTTTAAAGTAAAACCTGTTTTTTGTGAAGTCAGATAAAGTCTGAGCTGCAACAGCCTATTTTTCCCTTCCTGTTCATCGGCAGCGTTTAAAGCAAAGCTTCCTGTTTGATGGATGGTTCTGGTGCCGAGGGAGAAGGCTAACGGTAACACTCGGCTCCAGGTGTTGAGTTCAGGGCGCAGGTTTTGGTCGTGTACATGCCACAGGTCCGTGTGGACCTCTCTGCGTGTGTTTCTTTGTGTTAGCGGTGGACAGAAAGACAAAGCGGGGCAGATTACCGGAGCGTCCCGGGGCGAGGCTCCGTTGTTCCCCCTCATCAAGCACGCTGGCAGAGCTTTAGCCCAGTAATGACTACCGTGGGCCCCGAGCTCATCCACAGCTTCCTCTCACTCATTGCTCATCCTTACAGGCCAGGTGGAACGGTGCAGCCAGCGGGGCAGGGGAAGCAATACATATGGAGATAACGCTTGTCGTGACGGGGGGAGGGGGGGACAGAGGACAAGGGGTTTCCAGAGGAAGAGCTGCTGTGGAGAAACTGAAGCGATTCTTCAGAGAGGACCGTCAGGATCTTTGGTTTGTTCGGGTTGTTGGAGGTTCTGTGTTTAATTTTACTTCGGTCCCTCTGTGACATCACTCACCTTCCCTGCTCCACTCTGTCAGCCGGCCACGCCCACTCTGGCCTGTTCCCAGTCAGCACTCAGCTCAGGTGCCTCCACTTCCTCATCAGCAGCTGAATTTTGTCTTATATAAGTGGTAACTGGTTTCTGGTCTTCTCCATTCTTCTACGCTGGGGGTGAATTTCCACTGGGTTTTGTTTTCCCGCTCTGTGGGCGGGATCGTCAAGACCAAGTGGGCAGTTTCTTGAAGTTCGAGCTAAATCCTCCGATCCGCCAATAAAGGCAGAAAGTTCTGGACCTCGTCATTGGTCCACAGCACTGTTTGGAGCTTCCATCCTGAAATAGAAGCTCGAAAAGAAAAACAACAATCGGAGAGGAAGTGGCGCTTCACATGCAGTTAGCGGTCGTTGCTGGCATGACATGTCCACACCCCTTCAGATACTTACCTGTAGGGATGAAAAAATGCACAATATCAGATTTTTGGACGATATATCGGCTATCGCCCAAAAATCTAATATCGTGCATTTTTTCATTCAACCTTTATTAACTGGCCTAAATAAAGGTTAAATGAAAAAAATGCACAATATTGGATTTATGGGCGATATCCAATACGCCAATATGCTAAAACTTATTTGGCTGATACCAATACCGCTATTTTCCCCTAGACCTACTTACAGATACACAGCTTTCTCTGCTGTGGATTTGAAATACTAGATTATTCTACATGGTCTTTGTCAGTTTGGCTGCTACAAAATGCAGATGCCAAAAAGGGAGCTGAAAATTATGTAACGCCTCGACTTGGATTATGTTTAATGTCAAATTTATTCATGACATTTACTCTCTTTAACATAATGACAACACTTGAACAGTGCAAATTTATAAATTTTCACAAATGTAACCTGTTCACAAGCTACAAGTGAAAAGTGCATAAGTACTGTAGTAGTGCATTAATAGATATACCTGACAGTTCCTTAAATTAAAAATTAACGTAAAACAGAAGCCTTTCATATCGGTGAGTTATTATGATGTCCGATATTTAACTTTATCACTAATATCAGCTGATACCGATACCAAGCCGATAGTATAGTGCGTCCCTGCTTACCTGTATACTGACCTGGTACTCTCACGATACAATGGAGGAGGGGGGTGGCTGATGCTGTGGAGGCAGGGAGGAGGAGGAGACGCAAAATAAATTTGAAGCTGAGTTTCTGTAAATCCATTAAGACTTTCTCTGTACGTCCATAAAAGTGAAAAATGGAGAAAAAAATCAGTGTAATTCACGGAAAATCCATAAGACCTGAGCTGTATGAGCTGGGGGGTCGGCCAGTGACGGCACTCCACCGGTCAGTCAATGGATGCTGCCTGGTTACATCAGAATCGTCACCTCGGAGTAGTCTGCATGGAACCACGATCAAGGTGGTCCCATAACGTGGGCTGTGTGGGGGTGGTACCAAATTTCCATACAGTTTTAATAGTTTCTTCTTTTAAAATAAATATTTGTGTCTGATCTGATCAAGACGTGTTCATTGTTCTACAGCTTCACTCTCTCTCTCTCTCTTTAGCCGTTTGGGGTTTTAGTGAGAGGTATGTTCTGTGAAGTTTACTCGTCCTTTTGAACGATGCACTGTCTCTCACTGCAGCAGCTTTTCATTGCATCATGCTGTAAAGCAGAAAGATGAATAAAGTGTTCTGGTTCTGACTCTGGTTTCGTGGCACGGTCCGGTGTTCCTCCTCTGTGAGTGGAGGATTCCTCAGGTCCTCTTGTTTGTCTGTGTTCTGGGTCCAATCCTGCACACACACACACCATCAACATGATCATTCAATGGCCTGGAGTGGTGTGGTAGTCACTGAGAGTCATTCATAACATTCACTTAGAGCATGATGCAAGATGGCCACCACTGCCACCCCTTAAAAAAAAAAAAAAAAAAAAGTAAAATTCAGTTTATTTGAAAGATTTTCTTATAAACTTCGATGTGGTAGTAGCTGAGGGTCATTCATGACCTACGCTGAAAGGACAAGTCCATCAATTGTCAAGAAAAGATGATGGAAGTCTAAACCCGGCAGAGAGGCAGCGGGTGATATGCATTCCTCCAAACAATACTGGGTCTTTAATTTAAAAACTGATGCTATCAGTATCTCCTCATGGGAGAAAAACAACTCTGTTAAAGCTGGTCAGAGTGAGAACCTGTCTCAGGTGAGATGTTTACTAATCAAACCGGAAACAGACCTCAGCCCTTCTCTTGGTCTCTGCTTCCCCCTGCTGGGAGAAACAACCTCTGACTCCAGCACAAACAGCCGCTTCTTTAAAACTGACCCGATTTAAAAAACACCATAAAAAAAATAAAAAAAAAATGATTCTAAATTACATGAAACATTCATGACAGAAACAGATTAAAGATGATGATTCCTGAAGATGATGATTCCTGAAGATGATGATTCCTGAAGATGATGATTCCTGAAGATGATGATTTCTGAAGATGGTGTTGCAGGTTGAAAAACTGTAAAACATGTACTTGTAACACCTCACTCCTTCAGATCTGAAGCATGCTGAGAGATTTCATGAACCACCCCCCAACACACACACACACACACACACACACACACCACTGCTGTCAGGGGAAATGATCTGAGTGAGTCTTTTCAGATGATCTGTCACCAATCACCAGGAGTCGGTCAGAATGAAGGAGGTGATAATAGGAGGAGTCTGACTCCGAGCTGCTCCTTGCTCCTGCTCCACTGACCTCTTTCATGGTTCCACACACTCATCAGGGTTCTGGGCCAGATTTGTCCTGGTTGAGGGTCTGAGCGTCCTCGGATCTGATCTTCTGACTGTATGTAAAAGCAGTGATTATCAGAAAACCCAGATGAACACATGAGATGTAGAAACAAACAAAAAACAAAGGAATGAGTTTAAATAAAAATCAGGTCATCTTGAATCTGGAGTCAACAACACATTTGTTTCAAGATGTTCAGATCAACTTTCACTCTGAGAATCTTCTCATGACAGTATGTGAGTGTCCAGGACCCAAGGAGACCAGGTGGAGGTCTTGGAAGACCCAAGGAGACCAGGTGGAGGTCTTGGAAGACCCAAGGAGACCAGTTGGAGGTGTTGTGTAGGACCTGAGGAGACCAGTTGGAGGTGTTGTGGAAATGTTCCGTTCTGGTCAGAGTCAGAGAATCTTTATTTGTCATTCGCATCACCTGTGATACATGAGGTGGAATGAAATTGTGTACACGGGGTTCCAGTTACATCCAACAATAGCAAAAATATAAAGTGTAAAAAAAACAGTAAATAAGGAACTAAGATATAAACTAATATATACACTAAACAAGCGCCCAACACACAACACAAAACTGATTCTTCCCCAACAGCTTACTCCAAAGTGGAACAAACCAGTTATGTTGGTGCTAAGATGGTCTCTTTGGCACGCCCCCTCCTCCGGTGCCGGCCCTCTCCCTCGTTGATAGTCATGTCAAACTGGTTCAAAACCAACAAAGTCCATGCTCAATAATCCAGGTATACAAGCCAACAATTTTCAGTCAGGTCATTTGGACGGAGGGAAGAATCAGTTGTGTGTTGTGTGTTTCCTTGACTGATGAAGCCTTCTGGATGGAAGGTGAAACGTTTCAGCACAAAAAAAAAGAAAAGGTCCAGATGACCTGACTGAAAATTGTTGGAAAATAAATGCAGTTTTAAAACCAGTGCATGGTGCTGATGTTTCAGAAATTATTTGAGGTCTTTGTGGAAATGCTTAAACCTTTAAGATCCTTTTAAACGGATCAATGTGATTGTCCGGAAACAGAAAGCGGAATAATTCAGCTGTGGGAGGCCGCGTGAGCAGAGTACACCCCGGGGAGCGGCCGACGACCCGTGGGGTGAAAATATTCCCTCTGGCTCGATGAGCTGCTGCCCTCCTGTGGTTCAGCCATCTGCCTGCAGCACACACACACACACACACACACACACACACGTGTTTTCATATTGCGTGTGTGCACACTAAGGACGCAGACACACACTGACACACGAAGACTCACACGTTCAGTAAATTAATCTTTGTTGAACGAAGCGCACAGTGGTTTACAGTTGTGTGTGTGCGCGCGCGCGTTCGTGCGTGTGTGTCGTCTGAGCTCACAAACCAAAGCATCAACCAACATCGCCATCTTTTGGCTGATGCTCTTTAATACAACAACAAACAAAACATTTTTCAAACACACTTTTTTAACTGTGAAATTTCATCAAATATTCCATATCAATCAACCTTTATAGGTAAATCCCATTGAGCCTCGAGGACTCATTTACAAGAGAGACCTGATTTCAACAAAGAAAGATGACAACAATGGACAACAGCAACAACAATAAGCAGTTATAAAAACTCATACTACAGTTTTTTTTTTTTTGTTTGTTTGTTTTTTTTTAACAAATAGGATGGCTAAAAGGAAAAAGGTAACAAAAAAAAACAAAAAAAAAAACTACTAGATTCCGAGACAAATGTATAAAACTACAAACAGGAACATGTCTGCATTGGTCCCTGCCAGGAGTCCAACAGATTCTTAAAGCCACTTAGAGAGGTCAAGGTCGAGAGCTTCAAATATTTTTGTAAGATATTCCAGGAAACAGGAGCGGAGTAGGATAAGGCCCTTTTGCCTAGTTCAGTCCTCACTGAGGGAACACTGCAGGTAATAATGCCCTGAGAGCGCACTCCGTAGCTGCACTCACGCAGAGACATGTAGGAGGAGATGTATGAAGGCAGCAGACCAAGAAGTGATTTAAAGATGAAAATGTACCAGTGAGAGAGTCTGCGTGAAGTTAATGATGTCCAGTTAACCAGTGAATACAGGGTGCAGTGGTGGGTACGATAAGCACAGCCAGTTATGAATCTTAGTGCACCATGATAGACAGCATCCAACATCTGCAGGGTTCTTGTAGGAGCATTCATGTAAATAATATCACCAAAATCAATTGAGGGAAGGAAAGTCACAGATACAAGGCGTTTTCTAGCATTCAGGGTTAGACAGGATCTGTTTCTGAAAAAGAAACCCAGTTTAATTTTCAGTTTCTTTACCAAGTTTTCCACATGGAGCTTAAAAGAGAGATGTGAGTCGACCAAGATACCCAAATATTTATAGGAATCAACAAACTCAATGGGGACACCATTTGAGGATAAAATCGGAGGAAGAACTGCTGGGACCAACTTCCTATTTGAAAAAAGCATCCCTTTGGTTTTTTCGGCATTTAGGACAAGTTTGAGGTGAAACAAATCAGTCTGGATGTAGTTAAATGCAGATTTCAGAAGCTGGAAAGCCTTAGCAACTGTTTTAGCTCGACAATAAACAACTGTGTCATCAGCATAGAAATGTATGGATGCATTAGGGATGTTTTTACCTACATTATGTATGTAGATTGTAAAGAGGGTGGGTCCTAAGACTGAGCCTTGTGGTACGCCATTGTTGACTGTTAAATAACTGGAGGAAGTACCATTATGTTGAACACATTGCCTCCGGTCTGAGAGATAGTTAGAGAACCAACCAATGGTGTGTTCTGAGAAACCGATTTCTGAGAGTTTATGACACAAGATGTTATGATCCACAGTGTCAAAAGCTTTAGACAGGTCTAAGAAAAGTGCAGCACAATAATCCTTAGCATCCAGTGCTTCAACAACGTCATTAAGAACCTTCAGTGAAGCAGTGGTTGTGCTGTGTTGTTTCCTGAAACCAGATTGATGTGGAGGTAAGATGTTAAATGAGTCCAGGTAATTTTTGATTTGAGAGTTTATCAGTTTTTCTAGAACCTTGGCTAAAATGCAGAGTTTAGAGATTGGTCGATAGTTGTTCAGTGAGGTGGGGTCACCTCCCTTCAGCAAAGGAAGAACAAAGGCTGTTTTCCAAGTGTCTGGGATGGAGTTTTGTCTTATGGAGAGATTGAAGATGTGGGTCACAGGGACTGTGATGATATGAGCAGCCAGCCTTAAGAAATAAGGTGGAAGTTCATCTGGACCTGCAGATTTTTTAGGATCAAGATCTTTTAACAGTTTATTGACAATTATTAATAATAATATTATTATTAATAATAATTAATAATAATTATAATGGGCAGAACGGTGGCACAAATGATAAGCTGCTGCCTCTCAGTGAGCAGGTTGATCTGGTTCAAATCCCAGTCTGGGGCCTTTCTGGGTGGAATTTGCATGTTCAATCCGTGCACATATTATTATTATTGTTATTATTATTATTATTATTATTATTATTATTATTATTATTATTATTATTATTATTATTATTATCCATCCATTATAAAGTCCATGCTCAATAATCCAGGTATAAAATCCAACATGTTGTTTTCAACCAGTTTGACAAGACTGTCAACAAGGAAGAGAGCTGGCAATGGAGGAGGGGTGTACCAAAGAGAACATCTTATCACAAGCAGAACTGGTTTGTTCCACTTTGGAATAAGCTGTTGGGGGAAGAATCAGTTTTGTTGTGTGTTTCCTTGACTGATGAAGCCTTCCGGATCAAAGGCGAAACGTTTCAGCACAAAAAAAAAAAAAAGAAACTGTCCAGATGACCTGACTGAAAAATGTTGGATCCATCCATTATCTTTACCTGCTTCTCCCTTTTCGGGTCTTGGTGGTCACTGGGATCCAGCTGTCACTGTGCGAGAGGCGGGGGATACCCTGGACATGTCTCCAGTCCATCACAGAGACACATGGAGACAAACATTCTGGACAATTTAGAGTTACCAATCAGCCTAACATGCATGTTTTTAGTCTGTGGGCGGAAACAGAAGTACCCGGAGAAAACCCACGTGTGCATGGATTGAACATGCAAATTCCACCCAGAAAGGCCCCAGACTGGGATTTGAACCAGATCAACCTGCTCACTGAGAGGCAGCAGCTTATCATTTGTGCCACCGTTCTGCCCATTATTATTATTATTATTTATTATTATTATTAATAATAATAATATTATTAGTAATTGATACTAATATTATTATTAAAGGGACAGGATTATGTAGAGGTAGGGCAGCCGACTTGGGACCAGAGTCGCTGGTTCAACTCTCCGCCATGCCCACATGTCGTGGTGTCTCTGAGCAAGACACCCAATCCCCAATTGCTCCCCGGGTGCTTACATAGCTGCCCACTGCTCCACCTGGGTGTATCTCAGTTATGATGGGTTAAATGCAGAGAACTAATTTCATCATTGTCTGGGAACATGAAGTGATGACAACACATAGCACTTTATTTATTAGGCCCGAGCAGCAAAGCGCTGCGAAGGCCTATTGTAATTGTGTCGTTTCTTATTATTCTTCTTCTTATTCTTTTCCAAGTTTAAGCGCTTATTTGGAGGGGTTAGCATATTTGAAACCTAGCCAAACTTTACCCAAAATTGTCCCCCGCGAGAAATAGTAGTATGATAATGGAACCAAAAGTGGGCGTGGCCAAACTGCTCTACAGCGCCCCCTAACGTGAGATATGACAACTGGTAAGTCCTAGAGAGCTGAAATTTGGTACATATGTAGAACCCACCGAATCATGAAAAAAA
>NC_056499.1:13806425-13806660 GCF_014905685.2 Nematolebias whitei | reverse complement strand
TTTTTTTGCTTGGAATGCTCCCTCCCTGACACTCTTGACCCAATCAGGATGATCCTGTGTTAGAAGGCAGATAACAAGTTGGTCTGACTTGCTTTGAAGCGCAAAGCGTTTCCCCTGGAGGATGTGGGCGTGGCGGCGTGGCGAAGTCAGAAGTGACGCCGTTACAATACGTTTGGCTCTGAATTCCACAGATTTGATCCGAGGTTCATGAAAATCACTATGATCGATCATTGCC
>NC_056499.1:13801663-13806325 GCF_014905685.2 Nematolebias whitei | reverse complement strand
TGTTGTAAGTGTGGTCAACCCAGTTGTAACGAGAACCCAGAACGACACAAGACTGAGATACAAAAAGATGATATTTATTTACAGTGAAATTAAGATTATATACAATATATACAGGGGCCTGGAACTGGAACTCCTGGAAGAGGGAAATAGCTTGTTCAGACCGAGACCAGGTAAGTGACGAGAGAAACAGTCTTGATGTGTTGTTTTCTGTCTTACAGTTTTGTTGGTACTGGAGTGAGTTCAGGAGTCCCAAGAAGTATGAGTCCCAGCCACAGGTTCTGTTATGATCCAGGATCCCAAAGTCAGGGTTTCCTTGAGGCCTGACAGGATGTCGAGTGGACAAGGCAAGATTGGTTCGTCCAAAGCGAGGAACTGCTGGCATAGAAAACACAAGGTCAGTTATCATAAACACTGGAGAGCATAAAAGGCTGAGAGCACTAGTACCGAGAGGGAATCAATGCTCCAGCATCGAGTAGTCTTGACTGCAGCCTTAAATAGGAGTCGATGCTCATCAGGGAGATGACCGCCAGGTGTAGGTCGTTAGCGGCCATCTTGGAAGCTGCAGCAGAGCTACTCTCACATTACCCCCCCCTCAAGAATCGCCTCCAGGCGACCTGAGGCGCTTTTCGGGGTGAGCTCTGAAGAACGTGGTGATCAAACTTGGGTCCAAAATGAATGAGCGGGGAATCCAGGATCTTTCCTCGGGACCGTATCCCTCCCAGTCCACGAGATACTGGAAACCCCGACCTCGACGTCTGACGTCCAAAATGGTGCGAACCGTGAAGGCGGGATGGTTGTCGATCAGTCGGGTGGGTGGAGGGAGGTCGGTAGGTGGGCAAAGAGGACTCTCGGAGACCGGTTTCACCTGAGAGACGTGGAACGTAGGGTGGATCCTCATAGAGCTGGGGAGTTGAAGGCGGACTGCTGTGGGGTTGATGATTCTTGTGATGGTGAAAGGGCCAATGAATCGTGGAGCCATCTTTCTGGGAATGTTCTTCAGTTGAATGTCCCTTGTTGAGAGCCAAACCTTTTGGCCCACCTGATAAGACGGGGCAGAGGAACGGTGTCGGTCGGCGTACCTCTTGTTCTGCGCTGCGGTGCGTAGAAGTGCTGCTCTCGTTTGTAGCCAAACGCGTCGACATCGCCGGAAGTGGTGCTGGACAGACGGCACCGTGATGTCCGTCTCAAGGCTGGGAAATAAAGGGGGAAGATATCCCAGAGAGGCTTCAAACGGGGACATACCTGTGGCTGTGGATCTGTGTGCGTTGTGGGCATATTCCACCCACACCAGATGTTGAGACCAGGCTGAGGGATTGCTCTCCACGACACAACGAAGGGTGTTCTCCAGTTCCTGGTTACACCTCTCAGCCTGGCCGTTAGACTGTGGGTGGTAACCTGAAGTCAGACTTGCGGACGCCCCTAGGGTCTTACAAAAAGAGCGCCAGACCTGAGAAATAAACTGTGGACCACGGTCAGAGACATTGTCGGAGGGGATACCGTGGATTCGAAAAACATGCTGGATCAAAATTTGTGCTGTCTCGAGAGCAGAAAGTAATTTGACCAAGGGAATGAAATGAGCCGATTTAGAAAATCGGTCAATGACTGTAAAAATGACTGTGTTACCGTCAGACGGGGGAAGTCCAGTGACAAAGTCCACTGATATGTGTGACCAAGGGCGACTAGGTGAGGGTAGTGGTTGCAAGAGTCCGGCTGGGGGTTGATTACCTGTCTTATTGCGTGCGCAGGTGGCACAGGCAGCAACAAAGTCTTTGACGTCCTGGGTCAACGTTGGCCACCAGAAGTGGGACTTGGTTAGGGACAACATTCGGGTAATTCCTGGGTGACAAGACAGCTTGTTAGTGTGAACCCACTCCAGTACCTTAGCCCTCATGACAGAGGGGACGAACAGGGTTCCGGGGGGTCCCAGGCCGGGATCGGGCTCCTCCTTGTGGGCATCGCGGACCTCTTGTTCGATGGGCCACGTGAGAGCTCCTACGATGCATGTAGGTGGAACGATATGTTCCTCATGTTCAGGTCCATCTGGAGGAGAGAATTGTCGAGACAGGGCATCTGGGTTGACATTTTTTGAACCAGGCCTATAAGTCAAAATATAATGGAACCGACTAAAGAATAAAGACCACCGTGCTTGTCTGGGGTTTAATCTTTTAGCGTCCCTGAGATAGGTTAAGTTTTTGTGGTCAGTCCATATGAGGAAGGGTGTCTCCGTACACTCCAACCAATGACGCCACTCCTCTAAGGCCAGCTTGACGGCCAGTAACTCGCAGTTTCCTACATCGTAGTTACGCTCGGCTTGGGACAAACGTCGAGAAAAGAAAGCACAGGGGTGCACTTTATTGTCTTTGGGGGATCTCTGAGAAAGGATGGCACCTACCCCAGTATCGGAGGCATCCACCTCCAGGATGAACTGGCGTTTGGGGTCAGGATGGCAGAGGATGGGTGAGGTTGAAAAAAGTTGTTTAAGTCTGTTGAAAGCAGTGTCTGATTCTGTAGTCCATTTGAATGTTCTATTAACAGAGGTAAGTTGGGAGAGTGGTGCGGCAATACGACTATAGTCTCTAATGAAGCGTCTGTAGAAGTTTGCGAAACCCAGAAAACGTTGAAGCTGTTTACGGGTTTCAGGAACGGGCCATTCTACAACTGCTCTGATCTTCTCAGGGTCGGTACGATAATGTCCCTCTCCGAAGATAAACCCCAGGAAAGAAACAGATGAGGTATGGAACTCACATTTCTCGCCTTTGACGAATAATTGATTTTCATACAGCCGCTGAAGTACAGTTCTGACTCTCTTTATGTGCTCTTCCTTGTCATGCGAGTAGATAAGTATATCATCAAGATATACGAAAACGAACTCCCCTAGGAAGTCTCTGAGCACATCATTAACTAATGCCTGAAAAACTGCGGGAGCGTTAGTAAGACCAAAAGGCATTACTAGGTATTCGAAATGACCCAACAGGGTCCGGAAAGCCGTCTTCCATTCGTCGCCCTCCTTAATGCGAACCAAATGATAGGCGTTTCGTAAGTCTAGTTTAGTGAAGATGGTGGCCGATTGAAGTTGTTCGTGTATGGAGTCGATGAGCGGAAGAGGATACTTGTTTTTTACGGTAATGTTATTAAGACCTCGGTAATCGATACAAGGGCGGAGGGTTTTATCTTTCTTAGCTACGAAGAAGAACCCGGCCCCCACCGGGGAGGTGGATGGACGAATAATACCAGAATCAAGTGACTCCTCAATGTACTCCTTCATGGAGTCCCTCTCGGGTCCGGAGAGGTTGAACAAACGACTAGCTGGTAGGGGAGCACCAGGAAAAAGATCAATAGCACAGTCGTATGGTCGATGTGGCGGCAAGGACAAGGCTCTCTGTTTACTAAAAACAGGAGAGAGATCGTGATACTCGTGTGGAATGGAGGTTAATTCAATCTGTTCAATAGTGGTATCATGTTGAGTTGCGTTAGAGATTCCGGAGCGGAGACAGTGTTTCAGACATCTTCCGCTCCATTTCTCTATTCTACCCAGTTCCCAATTAATGTGTGGGTTGTGGAGCTTCAACCAGGGATATCCAAAAATTACTTGGTCATGGGGTGAATCGAATACAAAGAAACTGACGTGTTCGTGGTGGTTGCCGGAGGTAATTATGTGCAAATCATTAGTGCGGTGTTGGACCTGAGATAATGTATCGCCTGTGACTCCGGTGATGGAAACGGTGGGTATCTTTACAGTGGGTAACGACAAATCGGAGACCAGACTTTGACTAATTAAATTTTGTTCCGCACCGGAGTCTATGAGTGCGGAGACGGTAAAACGGTTGTGATTACATTGGATGACCGTAGCTATGGTCAGTCTGCTTAATGGGGAGAGCGAAGAAGTCCCCACCAATATCTCCCTCTTTATTGGTGGGTGTTCTCGTTTCCCCGAAATGGACAGGCAGCAACAAGATGCCTATTTTGACCACAATAATAACATAACCCTTGTTCACGGCGCTTCTGTCTGACATCAGGAGTAAGATGGGTGCGTCCCACCTGCATGGGCTCTGATTCTGACAACGAGAGTGAAGTAGGCGAAACGTGAGTAACGAGATTTTGGGGTTTTGGAGGCGAAAACAACTCTTTACTACGGACCATATTGAGTGACGGACCCGAACCGGAAGTGGCGGTACGTTGGGAGTTGTAGTCCCGTTCCCGCTGTCGCTCGCGGAAACGCTCATCAATAGAAATGGCTAGATTAATGAGGGCGTCAAAGTTGGGCGGCTCGTCTCTAGCGGCGATCTGGTCCTTTAACGGATCAGATAAGGAATTGAGAAAAGTACCCTGTAGTGCTCTTTCGTTCCATCCGGTTTGTGCGGCGAGGATGCGGAACTCGAGGGCGTGTTCGGCCACTGGTCGCCGGCCCTGACGTAAGCCCATGAGACGTTTTTCAGCATTAGGACCCGATAGTGGTCTGTCGAAAATCCTGCGAAACTCTGTGAGTAAACTCTTAAACGAAATAGTTTTTAAATCATGCTGACGGAGAAAAGAGGTTGCCCACCGGAGTGCGTTACCCTTTAGCTGGCTTGTAAAGTAGGTGATTTTAGCATTCTCCGAGGAGTAGAGTTTGGGAGCTCCGCTGAACGCGAGCTCACATTGGAGAAGGAAACCGTCGCATTG
>NC_056499.1:13796707-13801563 GCF_014905685.2 Nematolebias whitei | reverse complement strand
CATTTACCCATCACTAGTTGTTTTAATGTTGACCCTGTACAGAACTTTGGTCCACTGTGGTGTTTTTAAAAGGCTTTACAAATGAAGTTGAATCAGAGCCCAACCTCCTTGGTGCAAACAAACATTCACGCAGTCACCATTTTGGATGCAACTGTTCACAGTGCCAGCTGCCATGGAAACCGCAGTGGCTTCAGCAAGAACAGCCTTACAATGTAAATGTGTAACTTTTTCACAGTCGACATCAGACAAACACTAACATTTCCAGAGATTTACCACGTGTAAACAGGGCTCGAGTAAACCAGAAAAGTCTTTCTACAGAGTCCCGAGGACCTGACTTAACCTTAGACTTCGTTGAAACGTTTCGTCTTTTATCCAAAAGACTTCTTCAGTCTGAGACCCTGCAGCAAGGGTGCTATTTATACAACAGAGTTGGTCGGCAGACCTCAGACTGGTGAAGTCTTTTGGATGAAAGATGAAACGTTTCTACCAAAAAAAAATGTCCCGATGACCTGTTTTAACTCTTCACTTGTGATTTATTTACCTGGATGGTTGAGCTTACATCAGGACTTTACCTACAGGGGTTAATAAATTTGTTCTTTAAAAACTGTTAAATAAACAATGTCAGCTAAAAAAAAAAAAAAAAAAGGAAATACCTTCTGTCTTGTTGAGATTGCATTGCTTTGCAACAGGCCGGTCATTAATTGGAGACAGTCAATTAATCACAGCTGCTACAGACGGCTGCATCTATTGATCTTGTCCCGGCGCTTATTTTTCATCCCTAAATGACACTGATTGCCAGATTTGACCAGCATGTGTAATGGACAGTAAAGAACCAATGACCCGAGTGTCAGCCTTGTCACTGGTTGGGATCTTGACCCCCCCCCCTCCCACCCTTCAAATAGCATCTTTACCATTTAGCTGGGAAAGGTTTAGACTGCCCTTAGAGCACAGCAGCGAAACGGTGGCGCTCTTGTGCTCAGATGACCTTTTCTGTTTAAGGCTTAATCTCTGACAAATGCTTGCTTTAATTAGTCTGATACCCCCTGCCAGGACCCCCACCCCGCCTGGCCCTCTCCCACACAGCCTCCACCTTCCCCTGGATGTCTTTAGCTCTCCCTCGGTTTGTCAATTCTCAAACAACCAGAAGTGTTTTATTTGGCTTAAAGTCTCAATTTGTAAATGAAACCCAGCAAGACTGGAAAAGCAGTGCTTTCTAGAAATAATTAAAGTAAAAACAGAATAAACAATACAACTAAAATAAGTCATCCCACTGGAATTACAAATCAGTCTGCATCCAAATAAACTTTAAATGAAGCCTGAATCTGGACCGTGGTCCGACATTTAAAACCCCTGCTGTAAATAAAAAAAAAACATTTTGAAATTTACCAACCTGAGTCCAGATCTGACCTGCGATCCGTCATTTGAGAACCCTCGCTGTAAATACTGTAAAGATTTGTGCCTCTTAAAATTAGTTTTTGTACATTTTATTTATTTATGTTTTTATTTATTTATTTAATTAATTATTTCGACTGCTCCCTGCCTCAGTGATCACACAGTGAACTAACTCGCATGAAGACTTAGCAATTATTTTTACGCCGGATGTCCTTCCTGACACAACCACAGAACACCGAGCTACCACAGCCCTCTGTGTGGAGCAGAGAGCTGCTATCTGGGGCACCCAGGGGAGCAAATGGGGGGGGGGTTAAGGGCCTTGCTCAAGGGCCCAGAGTGGGGCAAACGAGGGAGGAGGAAGGTGCAAGTGCTTCACCTTTCCCACCACCTACATTTTAATGTTGTCGGTCCGGGGGATCGAACCAGTGACCTTCTGACCACAGGATCGTCTTCTCTAACCTCTGAGGCACCACTCCAAAATTATTTTTTGTAAATGAGAGGGAGGAAATTAAATGAAAAAAGTTATAAATAAATAAATATTCCAGTCTGGGTCTAGATAAAGACTCAAGGTCTGAATCTGGACTGTGATCCAGTAATTTTATTAATGGTAATTTTCTTTATGAAGCTTAATAAGGATAATATATTATTTAATTAATGCTCATGCTAATGTTATTAATGATAATTCTGGTAATGATAATATTCCAACTGCTAATGCTAATTCTGCAACTATTAGAACTTTGTTAATAATAATAATTTCATTAATGCTATTTCTGCTAATTCTCGTGTTTTTCCACTAAAGCTATATTTAGTACTGAACATTTTCAGTACAACCCGCTTGGTTCATTTAGAGCTTGTGAATCCAACTTCTATTAATTGGTTATTCTTAGCTAGCGTTCAGCTACTTTTTATAAACATTTGGCTACATCTATCTATATGTGCTCCTTAGCTTTAAGCATCTCCGTTGCTCTTTTCAGCTGCTGTTCTCTTTATTTGAACGTTGACAAATTAAATTTTCAGTGAAGTCAATCAGCACTCACTGATTCACGCTAATACGTTTCCTCCAGTATTCATTTGTTGCCCACTTGCAGCTGAAGTCTGACGCTCCTCCACAAGATGCTGATGGAGCTTTTTAAGTTCGGACTTCAAGAAGTAAATTAGGCCAAATGCTGCTGAGCTCATTCCACCACGGCTGAAACTGAACCCTGTTTCTGCAGCAGGTTCCTCCCACTGCAGCAGCAAACACAAGCAAAAAAAAAGAGAGAGAGAGAGAGAGCGAGAGAAAGATGGCCACAAAGGCCGGTTTTATTGGAAAGGAGCCTAATTATTAGGATGTAAGTCAAGCTGTGACTTGAGGGCCGGCTCCTTGATGCCGGCCTGCTTTATATTTATCCCTCCTCTCTGTGCCACCATCACTACCAGCAGAGCGTGGCGCTTTTATTACATCGCCCACAGGCAGGTTCAGCCCTGTCACACACACGCACACACACACACACACACACACACACACACGCACACACACAGCCTCCAGGACCGGCAGCCAGTTGAGTCCCCTCCACAGCAGTTAGCAGAGTTACCCCACGTCCCCAAGCAGCCGCACAAGGGCCCCTGGGACGGCAGAGGGAAGAACGGGGGGGGGGGGGGGGTATTATGGAAATACCGGAGCCTGCTGCTCCCCTTTTCTCCTGCAGCACAGCTGGGGAGGACCGTCATTACAAGTATTGTAGCAATCTGTTTAAGAGAGACACATTGGAGGGTTTGCGTGACAGACAGAGGAAGAGCGCTACATAAAAAATGATTAAAATGTGCATGTGGGGGGCGGTGTGGGGGGGGGGGATCCGGAACAAAATGCAAAACTTGTTATGAACACCTTACATCAAGTGTACTGTCAGAATGACCTGTTGTAAATCTCTATTTCCCCCTCTTTTTTTTTACTTTCTTTGTGTTTTATTAAAGGTTTCCTGCGCGGGGCTGGTCGTAGCTCACACAGGAGGCCTGTGGCACCCAGGAAATAAATAGGACATAAACTGCTTGAATCTCTAATGCCTCATATAGCTTTACAAATCCATACCGTGGCGTGTTTCCAGATGGAAATCCATTAGAACGAGACAAATTGCATGGCCTAATCATTTCATCGCGGCGCTGCATTCACGAGGAAAGTTATCCTGATTTTATGCCAAATATTCTGCATCGGGTGTTTGTCACTAATATAATCCAAGAAATATGTCTGTGAAGCTCATGAATGATCTGAGGAATATCCCTAAACACATTAGAGTGTTTTAAACTCCTACAGGTTATTATTTATTATAAATGACATCCATTAAAGGAATGCTCATCATCTCATGTTGAGAAATAAAGTTGTAGCTGTTTTGGTCAAACGTTCTGCACGAACTCAGGGTTTGAGTTGAGGACGACTCTCGGCTACTACCCCGACAAACTTTAGCTCCATTCGATGAGCTGTGGCGTCCATTTTGCCTTGGGTTGACTCCAAATGTTAATCAGATGTGGATCTACACTCACCGATCACGTCTTGAACATTTCCCATCCATTGGTTCATGAAATATTTTGCTAACAGACGGGCACATGGCAGCAGAGGATAATAAATCTGATCAGAATAAACCTCTCGTTCGTCGTCGGATCATGACTCAGTCTGAGGGAACGTCTCGGTTTATTTTCGGCTCCGTTGAAGCTCGGCTCGTGCAGAGGTGAACATTCTTCAACGTTCTGAGGAGGAACTATTAAAAATGGATTTTTAGCTCATTAGTGAAAATAACTGGAAACTAAATCTGGCTCCAGACAGGAAGAGGCTCCGCTCCTTTTCGACTCCGGACGGGGCGGACGGCGTGTGGAGACGGGCGGGAGGAGAGAGTCGGGTCCTGAGAGCTTCTTTGGTGCTCTGACGTCTCTGAACCTGAACTTTTACTGGATGTGAAGACATTTGAAGACGAGCGTCCTCCAGTGTCTCAAATGGTGGTCCATGGGCTAAATACGGCCCACAAGAAGTCCACTCCTGGCCTGCAGAATGCTGAGTTCCTCTGTTGTTTTGGTGTTATAGTTTCTCCTGTTCAATTTTTTGTAACCAAACAAAGTTATTTTAGCCACAGTGCACTCTAATTTAGTTTATAGCTACGGGTAAGCTAATTTAAGGTTTAAATTTTGTAAAAATAAAAAATTTCTACAATTTAGCCAAATTTAACGTTTATTTAGCCCATTTTAGCTTTTAGCTATGTTAGCTAATTTTAACTTTAAGCTGCTCTTTGGTTCATTTTAGATCTTTGTTGCTGTTTTGCCACTTTTAGCTTTATTTTAAGAAAAAAATCAATTCAATTCAACCTTTATTTATACAGGTTAGTAAAATGAGCACAACATGAGCTAAACAAACACAACATATTTAGCTTGCAATGTGCTCATTTAAGCTTGGGTTCAGATCCAACAATGTTCAGTCAGGTCATCTGGACAGTTTCTCT
>NC_056499.1:13791154-13796607 GCF_014905685.2 Nematolebias whitei | reverse complement strand
ATACAGTTCATAACACACAGCTGTGGCTGAGTGGTAAGGGAAACACTATACAGTCTATGGTTCAAATTAATAAAGCCCATGGTTAGTATATAATACTTTCTATGATTCAGTCATATGCAATATTTTGATGGTATACATACAGTATGTAGTTCTTATGTATCATTTATAGTCTATGGTTGGCATACATATTGTCGATGGTTGGTATTTTACTATCTATGCTTGATATCCTGTCCATGTTTTGGTATATATACTGTCTAAGGAATATTTACTGTCTTTGTTTAGTATATATACTGTCTATGGTTGATATATATACTTTTCTGTAGTTGGCATATATATATATATATATATATATATATATATATATATATATATATATATATATATATATAAATACTGAAAATATGCCAAGTAAACAAGTTCAGTCATTACAGTGTACAGACTTCTTAGATGGAGGTGATCTGGTGGATGGAGAAGATTCAGCTCTTTCTCGTTGACATCCTCAGACTGCAAACAGCACAAAGAGATAAAAAATATTGAGTTAATAAGATTATAATTTTAAATAAAAAAATGTTAATTAGATCACTATAATACAATAACGATACCTCTTCTTGCACGGTCATCATTTCTGTTATGAGGTGGTTGAATATCCTCTCTCGCTCATCATCATCAGCGAAGGGCTTGTTGACAATATCAGTTTTAGTTTTTTCATAAAGTGCTGCTATAACTTTTTGGCTGAAGTGTTGACGTGATGGGATGTCGTAGGCAGCGGGGCTCAAGAACTTTAATCTTATGCTTAAAGTCGGCGCATCAACGACATTCGGACGTAGGTCCAGAGCTTTAAAAACTCCATCATCTTGTGCTATTGCTTTGGACCGATCTGAATTACCTGATAAATGTTGTTTAAATGCTGCTGTTATTGGTCTTTGCACAAAGCTGCTTTTCTTCCTTGAAGAAGAGACGTTCACATTCGGATGATGTCGTTTCAAGTGTGTTAGACGTGTTGCCTGCTGCAGATCCAATCCCCGTGAAACAACGTCAACACACAGCTTTGGATTTGTACTTGTGTTTTAACAAGAAAGCCATAATGTGTTCCCAAACAGGAGACGGCAATGAGATGCTAGGCTGCTAATGCTACATGTGCTGCAAGTCTGTGCAACAATTAATAGTGCCGTGCTGAAACAGACTTAGGAACTTTAGTTCCACATCGCATAAGCTCTTGTTAATAAAATTTAATGAGTGAAAAAATAACCAAAATGGTACGCACTTGGACCGAGCCGAACACACCATACCGAAACAGTTTAATACATCCACGTGTACTGTTACACCACTAATATATCCTGTCTGTGATTGGCATGTTACTGTCTGTGGTTGGCGTATACTGTCTATGTTTGGTATATTGTTTATGGT
This sequence comes from Nematolebias whitei, assembly GCF_014905685.2. NCBI lineage: Eukaryota > Metazoa > Chordata > Actinopteri > Cyprinodontiformes > Rivulidae > Nematolebias > Nematolebias whitei. Next base: position 13,795,200 of record NC_056499.1, on the reverse strand, counting down.
TAGGATATACTGTCTGGTTGGCGTGTATACTGACTGGTTGGTGTATATACCTTCTGTGGTGCATGTACTATCTATGGTTTGCATATATACTGTCTACAGTTGGTATACAGTATTGTCAATGGCTGGTGTTTATACTTTCTGTGGTTGGTGTGTATACTGTCTATTAGAGCCCTACCAATATGGAAATTTAGACTATCACTGATACTGATATTGGGGGAGGGAACGGCTAGTGTTGATAACCAGTATAATCTCTTGAAACGTTTTAGCTTTGTCCACCCCCAAGAATCTAAGAAAACAGCTACCTTTAAACCTGTTTTACCACTTGTTACAAAGATAGTAATGTGTTAATCTTCTATGTTTTTGAAATATTTTTATTGTCAGATGTACAATTCTTACATACAAAATGCAATAGAACAGTAATAATGTAACATTCTTTTTACTTCTCCAAGAACATCCTTGGTGAAGTAGTCCCACACCATACTACCACGATCTTGACATCTGTAAAAATAAAATAAAATAAGTAAGACAATTATATACATATTAAATATCACACATAGTCTGAGCAAATCCTATTGTATTTACACATACACACACACACACAACACTGATGTTTTGGGGGTAACCGCATGATTTGTGTCCATACTAGGTGACGTCTGTGCTTTGGAAGGGCAAGTGAAATAGGGCTTTTTTATTTATCGCAGCAGTTAGCAACCATAAAGCTAAGCTAATAAGCAAATCAGATCCACACTATACGTATTCCCACACTAAGTTTACAAGTGGTGCACTGGTTATAAAAACAGTCTTTCTAACATGCATATACATTTTCTATCCTTCATTATTCACCATAAAAACTTATCAAGTGTGTTACAAAAATATAAATTCAACAAACACACTTCCCTGTTCATTGTTTACACAGTCACGCATGGTGAAGGTCTAATTAGTATTGATCACAGCAGCAGAGTTACTTTTTTCTTTGCAGTGAAGTAGATTTCAGACAAACAATGCATTTCATTGAAAACAATAAAGATAACGTTACTAACACTGATATATATTTTATCTCTACGTTAGCTTTATTGTTCTGGATAAAGTTTTACAAGGCAATAGCCTACGCTAGGTTATTTAAATGTTAACTTGCTAACTTGAGAGGCACGTAACTAACGACCAGCGGGTTGGAGAATTGAAGAGAATATACATATTATATGGCAGCACAACGGCTCAGTGGTTAGCACTGTTGCCTCACAGCAATAATAATGTTATGTATTGTCACCATTGTACGTTCCCATACAAAAACGAAATTGGCTTTCTGCTTTTAACCCATCCACCACAAGGTGGAGCAGTGGGCAGCTGTGAAAGCACCCGGGGAAGAAGGTCCTGGGTTCAGTCCCCGGTTGGACCTGGGGTCTTTCTGTGTGGAGTTTGCATGTTCTTCTCGCGCTTGCATGGTATTTTTTCCAGGTACTCCGGTTTCCTCCCACAGACCAAAAACATGCATGTTAGGCTGCCTTCAGGCCCAGGCCTCCCTTGCAAAATATATCTGTGGTCTCAATGGGATTTGCCTGGTTAAAAAAAGGTTAATAAAATAAATTAATTAATTTGGCATTTATTTAAACAGGTTAATAAATAAGTCATTGTTGATTTGTTTTACATATCAGTTAAAATAAACGTAGCATGCTCTCTCTGTTCAGCAAAATGTGCTACACAGTTGCTCCCTGCTTCTTCTGCCTCGAATATGAAACCTGTGAACAGTAATGACTTGAAAGTAGTCTTCATGCTCCCTCTGCTGAATACATTGCACAATTATGGCTGCTTCACAGCATTTTAAGTTTGAAAATTAGAAGCGCTTATATCGGCGAAAATGGGACATTTATCACCGATACTGATAGAACCCCAAAGACCTATATCGGCCCAAAATATCAGCCCTGCCGATATATCAGTCGGGCTCTACTGTCTATGGCTAGCATATATACTTCCTATGGTTGGTAGACATGTATACTGTCTATGGTTGTGATATTTTATAAATATATATAGTAGTCCCTCGTTTATCGCTGGGGATCCATACCCAGAAGCCCCGCGATAAGTGAAAAACCGTAAAATAGGAATAGTAGTACAAGTAGTATGTAGTATATATATATATATATATATATATATATATATGGCATTTTAAACCCTTCCTACACTCTTGCAATATTCTAGACGTTTTTTCTAAAGCTAAACACTCTAAAAGAGCACAGAATGTCATGATCTCAGCTCTCTGCCTCCAGCTGCACTCTAGGCCATGCCCACTTCTCCGCTCTGCACGGAAATCAGCTGATGATCAGCTGCAGGAGGAAGCTTCTCCCACAGCTGTGGGATGCACATGCTGCACATAGGTGCAGCAGGTGCTAAATAATTTAAAATGATCTATTTAAAATAAAAAATCCATGCTGATCGTACAGCTCATCCATCAATCAGCCAACTGTGTGTCATGTCCAATCTTATTTGGATAAACCGCGATAGAGTGAGTCTGCGAAAAATTAAGCAAATGAACAAATAGTTTTTTGTGTCTTCAGGATGTGTACTGTCTGTGGTTGGCACATATAATGTCTGTGGTTGGCGTGTACACTGCGTATACACTCTTGGCCTATATGCTATCTATGTTTGGCATATATACTGTCTGTGGTTGGTGTATATACTTTATGTCATTGGCTTATATACTGTCTGTGGTCGGTATATTGTCTATGGTTTGTGTATATACTGTCTGAGGTTGGCATATATACTGTTTGTGGTTGGCGTATATACTGCCTATGGTTGGTATACGTATGTACTAGTATGGTTGGTATATATACTGGTTATGGTTGGTATATATACTGTCTATGGTTTGCATAAATATTGTCTATGGTTGGCATATATACTATCTGAGGTTGGCATATGTACTCTCTGAGGTTGGCATATATACTGGCTATGGTTGGTATATATACTGGCTATGGTTGGTATATGTGTATACTGTCTATGGTTGGTATATATACTGGCTATGGTTGGTAGTTTTACTGTCTGTGTTTGGCGTATATACTTTCTATGATTCAATCATTTACAGTCTATAGTTTTTATTTAAACAGTCTATGGTTTGTCTATAGAAGTGAAAGCTCTATGGTTCATATTTTGTTTCCTGTTTTTGTTGTTTTGTTTGTTTCAGCACCACATCCAGTCTCTGTGTTGATTGATTAAAACATTTGTAGAAAGTGTGCTGAATTTACAAGGATCATTATAAAAACAATAAATAAAATGGTCATTTAGACTAAAAAAGTTCCCATGTGGACAAGGCCTTAGGCTCGTTAATGGGACTATTAGTCCAGTGTCTGTGATGTGAACACCACGGGTGCTTGGACTGCACTCAGACAAACGCTCCTCACACGCGTTCCTTTATTTCTGCCCTGAACTTCCTCACACGCCAAAGTACTCGCACAGAGATTCCATTTTGTCAGCTCTCAGCCCCAGATCATGTAACGATAAAAGATGCTGCCCTGCAGTCAGACACTGTCGGTAAATCACGGGGCAAAGAAAGCTGGGAGAAGCACTTATTTTTAAGCAGCACGAGAGACCACACTGGGGCTGGGGTGAGGTGTGTGTGGGGGTGAGACAGATAGGGTAAGAGAGGTAGGGAGGGAGGGGGGAAAGAGAGAGCTTCTTTGTGTGTTGGCGTTGTGTGTGATGAAGAGATGAATCACTGCTATTTAGGGATTGGTTTCCTGCGACTGATTGTGCGACGGCTCGGCGGCGGACGGGCTGTCAGGACTTGCCCGTTTTGTTCAAGGGGCTTCAGGAAAATGTCTGCGGCCAAGTCTCACCCCCTCCCCCCTCGCCACCTCCGACGGCACTGACGTGCCACAGATCAGCAGAGACAACAAACACCTCCCCCAGTGTCGTTCCTCTAACAAAGCATCAAATATTAAACCAGGAGGGATTTCAGGCCCATGTCCGTCCGTGTGTTTTCAGAGAACACACGTTTTCTCTGCTCCGAAACAGATTGAGGATCAGATTAAACATCTTTCTCTTGTTCGTGTATGTCT
>NC_056499.1:13786982-13791054 GCF_014905685.2 Nematolebias whitei | reverse complement strand
ACCTCTTTGTACCCGAAGCACTCCTTTTAATATTACAATAGTCTCTTTTTATATATGTATATATATTTAAATAATTAAATAAACTATGGTACTACTTACTACTTCTAAATAAGAGACTATTGTAATATTAAAAGGAGTGCTTCGGGTACAAAGAGGTGGGTACAGAGTGGATCGAGACAGTACGATGTGGTGGGTAGCAAACTAATTAACGTGACTACAGTTTTGTGAGCCGTGTGTAAGAAAATAATACAATTTTTAGAAATGCAAAATGTGTCCGCGCAGCTTGCTGGTCACCATCACTGGAACTGGAAAAAGAAAAAAGACCAGATTTTCTCACAGTTTGGAGTTTGAACGAGTCTCCACCGCAGCAGCCCAGTGAGATGCCCGAGAGGCCTTCACAAGACTAAACCTGGTGGTTGATGTTGGTGCAGCTTCTTTGTCTAAACTACAAACAGATAACTTCATGTCAAATTTAGGCTTTTTTTGTTCCAAGTATGTTTTTTGCGCACCTCATGTTTCACTCCGTCATGGGCCTGAGTGAAGGCCGCTGGAGTAAATCGCTCAGTTCGGGGAGGAGAAAGCGACAACAAAAAACTAGGCAGATGTTCAGATTCTGCTGTGACTGTGAGTGAAAAGCGCGACAAACAGGAGAGGCAAAACTAAACTGCTACACAGAACCGTGTTTGTCCTCATGGTGGAATCAATCCTGTTCTTGTTCTTGAAGTGAAAGTGTTTCGAGGCGAAGCCGGAGCTCAGACTGCGGAGGGAATCTGCCTGGTAGTGTTGCCACCATGAAGACAAAACGACTCTCGGTAGCTGTTTTCATTCTTTGTGCAAAGTACAGGAACAGTGAATGACAGAGAGGCCGGGGGGAGGGAGGGAGGGAGGAGGGGGGGCGGGTTAAAGTCCAGCACTCTGTGGGCCGCAGACAGACACAAGCTCGATCTCTGCGCTGAAATCGTCAAGCGCTCGTGGGTAAAACAGGCTGTGCCGGTACAACAGACAACGTGTATGACGGATGGAAACTCCTCCAGTGAGCGTGGACCGCCTTGGCGGTCTTTGCATTCTGAGCGGAAATGGGGGAGGATGGGGGAGGAGAGAGCGGCGGGGGGAGGGGGACAGAAGCTGCCTGGCCACTGTGACGGGGTCAGTTGTCCCTCAGGACGAGCAGATGGAGGCAGCATACTGACTCTTTCTCTCTTTTGTTGGTTTTGCTGGAAAGCCATGCAGAAGAATGTAGTATGACAGCAGCCAGTGCTACACTTAATGCATTGCTATGACAACCATAACACAACCAGTTACACGATGCAGGTGTTAGATGTACAAAAATAAACATACCCATACCATATCTAGTCTATGCCTCTCCAACTCCTGGCAGAGAGAGTTGGTAAAATATTGTCAAACAGAAAAGAAGATACCAAAACCCAAAAAGCATGGGCTTTAATACACACACTCAAGAAATCTCATTTACATTGTAAAAGCTCTCTCACACACACACACCTACAAATTCTTTTACAACTCGTGCTCTAAAGAAAAGTTGGACTGTTGAGTTAAAAGTCAATAAAAACAGAATGCAATGATATATTCACAATGGAACATATTAAAACTAACAAATGCTCAAACTGGGATTTTTAGATGTTATGGCAGCAGTGGATGATTTAACATTGTCTTGCTGAAATATGCAAGGCCTTCCCTAAAACAGGACATCTGGATGGGAGCAGATGTTCTAAAACCTGTATATATTTTCTGCATTGATGGAGTCTTTCCAGATGTGTCAGCTGCCCATGTCAGAGGCGCTAATGCGCCCCCATACCATCAGAGAGGCAAGGGTTGTTTGAACTGTAATCCGATTACAGGCTGGATGATCCCTCTCCTCTTTAGTATGGAGGACGTGGTTTCTAAAGAGAACTTCAGATTTGGACCCGCCTGATCACAGAACAGTTCTGGACTTCACCTCACTCCATCTGAAATGAGCTCTGGTCCAGAGAAGACGGCAGCGGTTCTGGATGGTTTTCACATCTGGCTTCTCCTTTGTCTGAAAGAGCTTTAAGCAGCATCAGTGGATGAACTGTGTTTACAGTGGAAGTGTTCCTGAGACCAGAACAGAACCAGACCTGTTTTAATGAAATGGCCCTTGAGGGCCTAAAGATCATGACCTTCCAATACGGACCTTCAGTCTCGTCCTTTGAGCTCAGATTTCTACAGATTCTTCTAATCTGTGAATCAGATTACGAACTGGAGATGATGGAGATTCAGTCTTCACAGTTTTCTGACCAGGAACATTAATCTAAAATGGTTCCTTTATTTTTAGACAGTTCTCCGACTGGTGAACCTCTGCCCATCTTTACTTCTAAAAGTCTATTTTTATACCCAGTCCTCTTACTCATCTGTTGATAATTAACATCATTAACTAAACGCTTCTCCAGCTGTTTCTTTTTTATACCACTTACTTTTACGGTCATTTGTTGCCCCTGCAACAACTTTTGAGACGTGTTGCTGCAATAAAATTAAATGTTTTATTATTTTTCCCTAAAAATTGTACAATTTCTTAGTTTCACACTTGATTTGTTTATTGTGTTCCACTCTGAATAAAATATCTGTTTATTGGATTTGCAAATCATAGCATTCTGTTTTTGGTTACATTTTACACAACGTTCCAAGTTTTTTAGATTCACGGTTGTACCAGAGACGTTTAAAATAATATTTATTCATCACTAAAAAACACATTTGAGAGCCATGCTTACCTGGTGTTTCAGAATCTCTGCCTGCTGTCTCCTCAACTCTTTTTCCTTTAAAACAAGATTGAAAAAATAAGGGGCAAAATTATTAAACATTATGAATCATTAGTTTTCGGGATGGAATAATCATACAACAAACAACGAAAAAGATTTTTAAAAGCATGAACTTGGGTGCACATGTTTGAACTTTCTGTAAAAAGTATACACACAGGCTCAAATATGTCCATACTGGAACCTGGAACCTACCAGGAACCTGTACCTGTAAGCTAACCCTGTAGGGTTAGCTTGTAGGCATGCTCAGGCTAGTTGGAAGGTTAACAAGGGTTAGCATGTAGTTATAGTACAGTTAGCTTGTAGTTTTAAAGGATTAGCTTAGTTTTGACTTGGTTAGCTTGTAGGTTTGCCTGGTTTAGATTGTAGTTGTACTGGGGTTAGCTTGTAGGCATATAAGTGTTAGCATTTTAGTTGTGCTAGGGTTTGCTGGTAGTTTTGCTAGGGTTAGCCTTTTAATTATGTTCGTATTAGATTGTAATTTTGCAAGAGCATTGTTGTAGGTTTGATAAGATTAGCTCTTTGTCAGTGTTAGCTTGCAGCTTTGTTAGTGTTGTAGTTTTTTCTGGGTTAGCTTGTAGGTTTGCTAAAGTTAGCTTGTAGCATTGCTAAAGTTAGCTTGTAGCTTTGTCAGTGTTAGCTTCAGTGTTGCCAGTTGTACGATAATTATGGTATTTGTATGACAATTTTGCCCTCTGTACGATGTACGATCAATAATCCCAAAAAAGGCCAAATATATGATAATTTGACCATTCCGTGAATGTGTGGTTGTAATCGGTTGTCATCAGCCTGTCGCAACTGTCTGTTGGAGTTTTTTTGTGAACCTTGAAGGCATCTGTGTCCGCAAACAGATGCACGATTGGCTGGAAATTCCAGCCAATCGTGCTTTTCTAAATGTTACCTACGAGTGACGTATTTGCGTTTGCCTCAGAACAACGGCCATGATTAGATGAATAGTCTGCTGCGCCTGCCCCATGAGTGAGGAAAATAAAAAAGAAAAGAAGAAGAAGAAGCAGAGCCGGTCTGGAAGCGGACCCATCACTACTATAGTGCATTAATAGATTTGTTATTTTGGTTATGATGGGTGTACGATAATTTCCATCAAAATACGATAATTTTATGTCTCTAGTATGATAATCCTACATTTCTCACATGGCAACACTGGTTAGCTTGTAGCATTGCTAAAGTTAGCTTGTAGCTTTGTTAGTGTTAGCTTGTAGATTCGCCTAGGTTAGATTGTAGCATTGTTAAAGTTAGCTTGTAGCTTTTTTAGTGTTAGCTTG
>NC_056499.1:13782432-13786972 GCF_014905685.2 Nematolebias whitei | reverse complement strand
AGGTTAGCTTGTAGCATTGTTAAAGTTAGCTTGTAGCTTTGTTAGTTTTAGCTTGTAAATTTCCCTGGGTTAGCTTGTTGGTTTGTTAGTATGTGAAAATAACTGCAACTGAGTCTGATGCAAGAAAGAGATGAGAATGTAAGTGGTCATTTTTCAAAATAAAATAGCAGGCACGCATCTATAAAAATATTTATGATGATAGTTTTTCAGGGAAAAGTTTTATTAATTTTGTGCGACCTGGTACCAAATGATCCATGGATCTGTATTGCTAATTAGCCCTGTGGTTGGGGACTTGGGCTCTAGAACCTTCATTGCCACTTTTTTTTTTTAATTAAGTGAAAGTATCAAGAGTTTATTTTAAGAGTGAACAAACCTTTATGCGTTTTTCAGCCTCCAGTATTTTGGCGTTAGCGGCTTCTTCCTTCTTTTTCCGTTTAGCCTATGAATAAAGATTACGGTCAGTCGCAGACAGATATCAATCCGTCTTGGCTGAGGGCTTTGTTGCACTTAAAGTGATTGTTCTGAGCAGATTCCATGCTCCTGAATGCAAGTCAAATTTGTAAAACACACAAAATGAATAATGTATCTCTTTAACACGTAATTGTGAAAACGTTGAAGTGCGGCTCGTCGACCGTGTCAACTCAAAATTGATGTAGTCCTGTTAAAACACTTTGAAGCTGCTGCAGTGTAATGGTGTGTATATGCACATGTATGTGTGAGTTTATGAGTGGAAAATAGTGTTTCTTTTTTCCTTGACCCACTTATGCTAAACTGTTACTGTTGTCTGATGAAAAAAAGAGTTTTCTGTCCAATTTAAATAAGGTCTGAAGAGGCAGCAGCATCCATTTTAATATTCAACAGCCGTCAACCAAGACCAATTTAGCATTAGTTCCATGTGGAATTATGCCTAAGAAGACACAACTCCCTCCAAAGCATGCTGCTGTTCAGTAATGAGCTTTAGGAAGATTAAAAACACTATAGACTGAGGGGCTGGAGCTATCCAGGAACGCTGCGCTTAATCAGAGGTGCTGCCGGATCAAATTCTCTACCTCCAAAATCTGCTGCGCTCTCAGTTCCTTCTCCATGCGAATCTGCTGAATGCGCTTGATCTTTTCCTGTAAGAAAAAAAAAATCTTTTAATATTTTAAGATATGGGAAAACACCCACAGATAGATTTACTGTGTTCCCAAAAGAGGAGGCATAAAGATACAGCGAAGTTCAGAGAGTGGCTGCGTTAATTAAAAAGTTGGATGACAAAATAATCATTTACAGGATGTTTCTGAGGTGAAATATTTGGAATAATTGTCCAGTAAAAACACCAACCTGCTGCTTGAGGATCTTGATCTGCTCTTTTTGCTTTCTTCTCTCTTCTGCTGCCATGATCGCTGCAAGACACCAGTCGGATTTTTATTTAGTGTCTAAATTTAAGTACCTGAAACAGCTGCTCAAAGACCTGAGTTGTTTAAGATTTTATCACATCTCATCCAGACCACGTTAACCTCCTGAACAGCAGGAAAAATACTGTAATTATCTGACCTCCTGCCGTTTTGTACGTTTGCTCGTTTGCAAACTAATCATCAGTATCTCATTTTATGGTGATTTCGTTGTAATGGAGAGAGACAGAATATCAAACAAAAGTCCAGAAGAAAACACAGTATGTAAAAATATACACAGTTTGATCTCCAAGTACAACGTGACTCGGTACTTGTGGAGAAATCGTTGTTTGTAAGACGGCTCTTCTAGCTGAGCTCCAGGTTCGCTCGCATCTCATCAAGGATTTTCAGAAAAGATTAGGAGACGTAAACAGAAAAGGTACGATGAAGTAAATTTCAAAGAAAAACTTTCAGAGGGATTGTAAAAGATTGCGATGCATTTCAATGAAACAACTGTTTCCAACAGCATACGCACATTTTTCACTCGTCGACAAACTAAATATTACAGCGATTTATAGCAATAACAAGCAAAGACCTTGTATAATAATTGACCTTGATTTGTAACCTTGACCTTGGAGCTGGGGTGATTAAAAACGTACGTGGCATCTAGTGATGGAACATATATGCATCAAGTTGAGTTAAAATATCTCTAGTGGATCAGAGGTGGGACCAGAGAAAGGCGTATAAAAAAAGTCTGAATGTTAGAACAGCTAAAAGTCCCAGCCGAAATGTCCTGAACGAGCTGAACGTCTAAAGGTGCAAACTATAAACTTGAAAGAACAGTTAAACTAATAAAACAAGTCAAAAAGCAGCACTGATGTGAAAAAAAAAAAGCAGAAAGGACCGGCTCGTTTGGATCAGAGCGGTTCCAGGTGACAGACTGACCGACAGAACCTGCAGGTTGACAGCTCGGAGCTCACCTTGCTGCCTGCGAGCTTCTTTGGCTGCACGGGCCAACGCCTGCTTTTCCAGTTTCCTCATGAGTTTCATCTGAGCGGCCTGGCGGGCGATTTCTCCACAAAGAAAGAAAGAACGCCATTGTGAGTGAAAAACGACATGGAACTAGCAAAACTCTCCTGGAATCTGTTCATGAACCGCCGTCAGAGGAAACAGGAAGTCCACGCTCTGTCAGCTCTAAGGTTTTAGGATGTAAAACCTGACCCAGTCTTCATCAGGTTGTACAACGATCCAACTCTGACCTCAAGTGAACAAGCAGCAGAACAGTAGCCAAAAGTTAAAATGAGCAAAACAGTAGCTAACAGCTAAAGCAAGATAAACAGTAGCTAAAAGCTTAAACCAGCAAAACGACAACTAAAAGATAAAATTAGCAAAATAAATAAATAGCAGTCAAATCTACAATTATTACAATAATAGCTAGAAGCTAAAATAAATAAATAAATATGAATTAATTAATTAAAAAACTGCCGCTAAACCCTACCAGCAGAACAGTGGCTAAAAGCTACATTTAGCAAAGCTGGAGCTAAAGCCAAAATTGACCAAAACACAATATTTAAAAGCTAAAATTTGCTACAATTTGAAATGCCCATTTATTTTAATAAAACTAAAAATATAAATAAAGTTAAATATTTTGAAAAGTTGCTCCTTGTCAATCTGTGAAAGGTCAAAGGTCATTCAGAGTCCATCGTTCTACAGAGAGAAAGATTATTCACACGTGGAAAACATTTAAGATGGCTGACAGTCTTCTCAGCAGATTCACCCTGAAGGTCAGACCGTGCAGTGACTCTACAGGCCTCAGTTAGCAGGTCAAAGGTCATGACCTCTACTCTCTAAAAACAATATGGCAGCTTGACTTAGGTTTGGAAAGTTTCATCTGAAGGAACCACAAGACTTCTGGACCAGAAACAGACAAAAGGACAGATGTTTACCCAGAATGCACTGCAGCAAACAGCTCCTCCCAGCTGTCAGCACGGTGGTGGAGGGCTGATGGTTTGGGATCCTTCGATCACTGAGTGAACCATGACTTTTATTGTGTCCTAAAACCCAAGAACTGACAGATGGTGGACTTCCTGTTTCTAACAAACAGCTGTTTTAAATAAAACCTCGGAGCCGTATCTTCCACCTCCACCTGCATGAATAACGCTGACGAAAACCTTCTGTCCCTCACCTTGAGCTTCCAGCTTGCGCAGAAGTTTGACCTCGCTGGGGCTGGGGGCTTCGGGCACGAGCGGGTCGCCCACATTTGGGGGTCGCCCCTTCCTCCGTCGGTTCCCTTTGGCGCTGTCGCCCGACAGGTGCCGCTCGGAGTTCGGAGGGCGACCCCTGCGACCCTCCATGGCTAGAATCCGAGGAACCATCTCGTCCTCCTTCAGCAGGGTCCACTGCAAACCCTGACACGGAAAAACAAGTTGAGAGGGAGAGATGTGGAGGATGAGAGGTAACTGCAGGTAAGATTTAAAAATATATGTAATTGAGCTTTAAGGTCTGGTGGCTAGACGCCAATCTGGTACAGATTAATATAAACACAGTTTAGTGTTAATAACTTACATATATATATAATATTATATATATATAATATCTTATATATTTGTAACTTTAGCTAAAACAAACAAATTCAGGCAGAAATTACAATCGTACAAATCTGTTGTTTAGTAAATTTGTAACATTGTGCAGTATTTTGGGCTTCTATATATTTCCTAGTTATTCTCTTCATTTCACAAACAAATAGTACTGTGCAAAAATCTTCAGCCACAGAGTATTTCTGTACATTTTGGTTCTAATGAGCCAGACTCTTAAATGGTCTTAAGAAAAAGTTCTGCAGGCTTTTTGGAGGACGTTTCTCTTTAGGACTTTGGCCTCGTTTTTATTAAAACAAAGTGTATCTCAGCATAATGTAAAGTATCTAGAGCAGATAAAGAGGACGTAACCAAGTCCCTCAAAAACAGAAAAAAATAACCAGCAAAGACTTGATGACCAGAACCTGAGACACATCTTCATGGATGGACTAGAAATAAGATCAAACACAGCCACTGAAGGTCTACATTACTGGAAACATAATCAAATTAAACAAGCGGTACGTCGACGTCCCTCGTCGCTGAGGGGTTTGAATAGTAAATGTTTGTAGTTTTTGAGATGAGTGTTTTTCTGGA
>NC_056499.1:13774998-13782332 GCF_014905685.2 Nematolebias whitei | reverse complement strand
GTATAGTTTGTTTTAATTTACCAATTGATCTACATCTGAATAATGTATAATATTGCTAATGTTGAGCAAAGTTATGCTAGAAAACCCAGTTTGCTGAAAATTAATTAAAGTAAATGTGAGAAAACATGAATTGGTAAAAAAAATAAATTAAAAAATTAAACACACAATTTAGGTTTGCTAACTGATCCAGGTCAAGATATGGCTCTGATCTGATTTACCGGAAATGTAAAAACCCACGGACAGTTAAAAAAATAAAAATAAAAACATCTAATTGAAATTCATCAACTGATCTGGATTCATAAAATACTTCACTTTAGTTGGGATCTGGACACCACGGTTCACCATTTGAAACCAGATATTTAAAAAGGGTCATCTTGAGCGCAGTTTTACAATGTAAATACTCTAAGCACAAATTACTATGACGGTGAGAGAACACCGTTAAAAAAAGCAAACAGTGAATACAAAACCCCTGAACCAGTTAAGGGTCTAGATAGGGATCTGATTTACCGGAAATGCAAAAATGAACAAACAAAAAAAAACACCCTATTGAAATTTACTATCTCATCTAGGTCTGGATTGAGATCTGATTCATCTGGGAAAAAAAACAAACAAAAAAAATTACTATTAAAAAAATAATAACAATAAAGAAAAATGTGTTGTACCGTTGTAATTTAACAACTGATCTGGGTCCATTCAGTCGGGATCTAGACTAGGGACACTATTTGTAGCCCACTTGTGTATAAACTAAAAAACCTATGGTAGTTTGATTATTATCAGTTGTAGTACCGATAAATGCAAGAAATTGTGCAGATAAAAAAAAATATATATATAAATATATATATATTTAATTTATAGCAACCAATATGTGTCTAAGTAAGACTCTACTTTGGTCTGGATCCACTTCAGTAGGTAGATATTTGAGCTATCCTACTTACCTTGCAGCCTTTACAGTGGAGACCTTTCAAACGGTTTTACAGACATAATCCATGTACGGGTGTATCCCGTAAAACTGTCCCAGTTTTTCCCCCTTACAACAGAAAACAGTGGCAAACTTCCAGACAATCTGTCAGAGTTCATTCGTCATTCAGTTCATTCTTCACCAGAGGTTAGCTGTCATTCTTCCTCCAGGTGCTTTGTGCAGGTAAATACACCTGGGAAGATGACTCACCAAAAAACACAATTAGAAAAGATGAGAGGTTAAGCAGTTGGCACATTACAGGTCATGGCAGGGTGAAAGTAAGGAGCACACTTACTGGTCAGGGAATTCCACTTCATGACAACCAAAGTCATTCAGTCTGTTTTATGTTGTTTTGTTCCTATAGGTGAGTCAAATTTAAATCACAGGAACTGTTTTCCAGGAACTGCGTTCAGAGATTGAGCTTGAGGCTCTTGGAGACACAGAGGAACTGCGGATGTCCTTCACAACCATTTGTCCAAATGGGACGGTCTTTCCAGATCTGAAACGCTGCTCCAACATCAAACCAGGAGAGACGGTCGGTTACTTCTGCTTCGAATATAAATGCTAATCGCCACACATTTATTTTGCAGTATAATCCCAGTTTTATCATGATTTGAAAGCTCTATGTGGTTAAGAGTCAGAGTCAGAGATTCTTTATCGTCATTCGCACCTCATGTGGTACATGTGGTGGAGCGAAATTATGTACACTATTATGTACACTTGTATTATGTTGTATTATTATTATATTACTATTATTATGTTGTAAGGGACAACATTATTGAGGACTGTGGTCTGAAGATGTAGTTTTCAGTAGACATGGAGATCTTGGGGAAGATCACTTCAAGTGGAGTTGTTTGGTTTCAGAAATCTGAAAAGCTGGTGCTGTGCTTAAATCACACGACTGTTGTAAGGGCCAAAAGTTAATGTTATGGGCACAGGTGTTCACATTTGTCCTACCCTTCAGGTAATTGCATGAGGGGCGTGGTCACACATGACTTGGCTGATCTGAGTTATGGCACCAGGTGTGGGATTTTTTTTTTTTTTTTTTTGTAAACTTTTCTGTTGACGTCACTTTTGAACGTCACTTTTTTGACCGATATCATTATTTTCAGTCATACTTACCAGCGATGTAAATTGTAATGTAATACAGGTGCTTTTGATGGATGGGAAAAGTTCATCCTGTTTGTTTTAATAAATACACAAAAAAACAAGTTGGACGCAGCATGGCTCTTTGGAAACACATCACAGAGCAAAATCTACTCAGTCGGCAGCTACTTTTGTGGATTGAAGTTGCTACAACTGTGGTATTCAATTAAATCAATTCAATTCAATTCAATAATACTTTATTAATCTCAAAGGGAAATTAAATGATGCTGTAACTCATTATCCTCATTTCATCAAGATAGATACTGATGGCAGGAAGGATCTCTTGTTAAGGTCTGTCCCACAAAGAAACTGGCTGCAGATCAGTGTTGCCAGGTGAGAAATGTAGGATTATCGTACTAGAGACATAAAATTATCGTATTTTGAGGGAAATTATCGTACACCCGTCATAACCAAAATAACAAGTCTATTGATGCGCTATAGTCACTCTAGTGTTGAATAGCGTCTAACAGGCACTCACAGCTTTGTGGCGTCAGTACGGAATGGATTCATCAGCAGCCCCACAGTTGCGTTAGGCTAATGTGTCCTCCATAAACAATGACTGGTGGGAACTAATGAGCCCCCCCCTTCCATTTATTCACTCATTTTCATCACTTCTTCTTCCAGACCGGCTCTGCTTCTTCTTCTTTTCTTTTCCTCACTCATGGGGTGCAGCGGACTATTCAGCCAATCCTGGCTGTTGTTCTGAGGCAAACGCATACACGTCACTCGTAGGTCACATTTAGAAAAGCACGATTGGCTGGAAATTCCAGCCAATCGTGAATCTGTTTCCGGACACAGATGCATTCAGGGTTCTCAAAAAAACTCCAACAGACAGTTGCGACAGGCTAATGACAACCGATTACAACCACACATTCACGGAATGGTCAAATTATCCCATATTTGGCCTTTTTTGAGATTATTGATCGTACAGAGGGCAAAATTGTCGCACAAATATGATAATTATCGTACACCTGGCAACACTGCTGCAGATGCTGTCCGATCCATCCACCCAGACCTGACTGGCTTTTCAGTTCCCTTGGGCTGCAGGACCGCCTGAATGCCGGGAAGAACTCCTCCCAGAACAATAGCCACTCCTCCCAGCAGTCTGCCGAGCTCCTCACCGCTACAGACAGCCAGCTACAGGTGCCAGGGGATGATCCTGGTCCTTCTGCTGTCACGAGCCATGTTTCTTGCCAGTTCCAGGATCTCCTTAGGAGATCTTAGGATCTCAATGGTCAAGCATTTAATCACAGTTGGCAGGTAGACAGGAATGCATGCATGGAACCTCCTATGAGAGGATTCGGAGCTCAAGGTTCAAACCCTGGTGCTGCTTTGGTTGGGTGGAGGTCAAAGACATTGAATTGATACAGTGCTGGCTTAGACATTGCCAAGATTACTAAGATCTGTCAGATGTTGGGGAAACAGGACATTCTGATGAGAAATAGGCTATTAGAACAAATAGTTCATGGATGAAAGTGGATCCCAGATATGTAGACAGTTTAGGCAAACCTTGCTGAATTTTAACTGGAGACCATTGGTGTAGTTTTATAAAAACTTCTTCTTTGTTTGGCAGGTGGTATTTAACGTGTCCGTGGAGCTTTCGACATGTCTGTTAGGAGTCCGTCACTTCTCCCTAAAGCCGGTGGGCCTTCAGGACAGCTTGGAGGTGAACCTGGAGTCTCTCTGCTCCTGTGACTGCCAGCAGCCTCCCATGACCAACAGCAGTCAATGCACCGAGGGTCAGGGGGTTTTCCACTGTGGCGTGTGCGCGTGTCACCCAGGCTTTCTTGGAGCCCAGTGTG
The DNA here is from genome assembly GCF_014905685.2 of Nematolebias whitei. Lineage (NCBI taxonomy): Eukaryota > Metazoa > Chordata > Actinopteri > Cyprinodontiformes > Rivulidae > Nematolebias > Nematolebias whitei. The sequence goes on along the minus strand of NC_056499.1, from coordinate 13,778,426 downwards.
AATGCAATGACGAGAGTGTTTTGTTAAGTAACTGCCTCGCCACCAATGACTCTGAAGTATGCAACGGTCAGGGGGACTGTTACTGCGGGAAGTGTGTGTGTCACGCATCCAACTTTGGACGCATCTATGGTCCTTACTGTGAGTGTGACAATTACTCCTGTGTTCGTTTCCGGGGGGAGCTCTGTGGAGGTGAGTTATCACATCCGATTACTGCCACTTCTTAATTTAGACAGATGTATGGCGGGTATTCTTAGAAATATTTTATGCTTGTAGGTCATGGAGTGTGCGACTGTGGGGAGTGTCGCTGTGAAAGCGGTTGGACGGGGGAATACTGTAACTGCAGCAGCAGCATCGAGGCGTGCGTGACGGAGGACGGCGGCCTCTGCAGCGGCAGGGGCAAATGCAAGTGTGGCCAGTGTGTGTGCTCTGCTCCTGGAGCCTCTGGGAACAAATGTGAAAGGTGCCCCACATGTGGAGAGTCCTGTAGTGCTGCAAAGTGAGTACACCACAATACTATCTCTTCCTTAGATAAGTAAGGGTGTTTGGTAATTTACAGCACTTTTCAATTGTCCAGTCTCAACATGACTCGCTTCGACGCAACCCGTCTACATGGTGGTTTTCAATATAATGTGAGTGCCGTCTCTATGTGGGTGGATCGTCAAAGGGCGACCATCCTAAACTTCTGCTACATTATGCTCTATCCAAGGCAAATGGTAGTCAAATGGCACAGGTAAAACATCAGAAATAACAACCAAACAAACTAAATATTCTATTGCTGTTTACCATCCAATCTAGGTCCAAAAAGAACTTTGTGTTCAGATCTGCCACCGTTTGAGTACTGCTATCAAAATGACTAGAACAGGTGTCCCATTTAAAATGAATGTCTATAAATTTGAGATAAGATCTTACTGAAATGTACCAAGCAATTTGGGTTTATATAGGACTACATTTGAGTTAAGATATGAACCACAGTGCATTAGTTGAGAACCCTTAATGTAAAGACGAGAAAAGCAGTTGTTTTAAAAAAAAAAAATTAATGTTAATCAAAGGCAATGTGCATAGCTAAAACATTTCAGGATCCCTACAGTTGTTTTCTTCCTGTGCCACAATCCATCTGTTCTTTTGATACATAAGTGTGTAATGTGGGGGATTTTGTCAGCTTTCCTGCTATAAATGATACTTCCTTACCTGAAAGATACAGTATAAGATGTTTTCTCGTGCCACATGATCCATCTGTTCTTTTGAGTTCAGGGATATTAGGTTCTGCTTTCCTTGTTCACATGTGTCTACACCTTCCTTGGAACATCAAAAACACTAATGTCCCCAACACAGCACTGAGAGATTTCCTTTCTCCTTTGCAAAGCAGCTGTCAGGGATAGTGCCATTTGATACCGCTGGTGTAGGGGAGACTGGTGATGGAGACTGAGTGTGGCCTTGGGAAAATGTTGATAACTGAACACTGGGATTCGCCTTGTGTCCACGATGAGCGCTTCATTGAATCTAAAGGATCTCCTAGGCTAATCTTTTGTTTGTTGTGTGTTTTAACACCAGACCTTGTGTGGAGTGCCATCTTCAAGACAAACAGGATTCTGAGTCATGCGCTCAAAAGTGCAACACTGCTCAAATCTCTATCGACTCCACAGCAGGTAAAGGACAACACAATCTGGCTCTGAGAAGCATCTACTTTACTGTTATTAATTCATAATTAAAGATCTGTATGACATTTTTGTTTCCTGTTACGGTTGCACTGGATACTTCTGTCATTCATTCTTATCACCCTACAGGCTAAAACTTTACATTTTTGCTTGCTTGCAAAATTTGATTGACTAAAATTACAAAAAAGACGTTCATATCACTCCTCTTCTTTCTGGGTTTATATTATCTTGAGAAATTATGGCGTTAACGCCGTTTTCAATGGCTTTTGTTCATACAAAATATAGTAAGATCTCATGCTATCTGTTTGCATTCAGGTGATGACTCTCAGTAACTACCACACCAAACTTTTGGCTCAATATCTGTAAAACTGACTGAATTTCAGCCATTTTTGGATTTGCAAATGCTAAAATGGTTGTGGCGGACATGTTTGATGCCTACTGTTAGTCGGTTATAGATACTATATAACCAATTTACTGGGTGTGCTAAATGAGTTTAATTAAAATCTATGCAGCAGATCAGAACATATTTTGCTGGGTTATTAAAAAAATATTAAAGCAACAGTCCAGTGACATCTTATCAAAAATTACCAACTATAAATGGATAGTGTGTAAAGCACTTTGGTCCTGTTGGGTGCATAAAGTGCTCTATAAATAAAGTTGGTATGGTATGGTATGGTATGGATACGAACAAGGTGTATCTAGACCGCATACTCCCATTTGATTTGGTACCATAAAGACCAAAGAAAACAAAAAGCCCTACTCAAAAATAAATACTGTAAATGTGAGAGACCATGAGCAAGTAAAAAGAAACAACAACACAAAACATTTATTTACCAATCAATGTTGGTCCAGCTTGCAATTAATTTAGAGCCAGCATTGGATCACAGTCTGCCTTTTGGGGATGCTTATGGTATATTACCGTAAGTGCAAGAAAACATGTTGAGTGATGCTTAGGTGTGGAAGGGCATAAAAAACATCACAAACTGTAGAGGCTGCGAGGTGACAACAGGAGACCTGAGTGCATCACTAGCAGAGGAGCTAAACTGCTTCTTTGAATGCTTTGATGCAGCACTCATCTGATCCTGCCCTGCCCCCACACCCACCCGGTTACTGCACCGCTCCATTCACTGTGCGGGAGCATGATGTTAGACGTTCCCTCCAATCAGTGAACCCAAGGAAAGCTACTGGCCCAGATGGAGTACCTGGCAGGGTGCTCAAAGCATGTGCCCTCCAGCTCGCCCCCACCTTCACCAGAATTTTCAATCTCTCCCTGGCCCAGGCAGTCATCCCTCCCTGCTTAAAATCTGCAACCATCATCCCAGTGCTGAAAACGCCTACCATCACCAGCCTGAATGATTACCGACCAGTGGCTCTCACTCCGGTAATCATGAAGTGCTTCAAGAGACTAGTTCTCCAGCACATCAAGGACTATCTCCCTCCGAACTTTGACCCCTACCAGTTTGCATATCGCACCAACAGGTCCACAGAGGATGGTATTGCAGTAGCTCTCCACACCGCGCTGAGCCACCTGGAACAACAGCACAGCTACGTTCAAATGCTCTTTGTGGATTACAGCTCGGCCTTTAATACAATCATTCCGGACATTCTTATAAATATATTTACAATCTCGGCCTCCCTCCCTCACATGTGCCTGGATAAAAGACTTCCTAACCAATCGGCCCCAATCTGTAAGACTTGGTCCCCACCTCTCCTCCACTCGTACGCTGAGCACTGGCTCCCCACAGGGCTGTGTGCTGAGCCCCCTGCTGTACT
>NC_056499.1:13769884-13774898 GCF_014905685.2 Nematolebias whitei | reverse complement strand
ACAGATTTCTGTGCAGCCTTCACCACTCTCTGCAAAGCTTTTCTTTCTGCAGCTGTGCAGCCTCCATGCCACACATTGATGCTGGAGCACAGGATGCTCTCCACTGCACACCTGTAGAAGGAGGTGAGGACTGAGCTTCCCAGACCAGCTCGCCTCAGCCGTCTGAGGAAGTAGAGTCTCTGATGAGCTTTCTTGATCAGGCTGGTGGTGTTGTTGCTCCAGCTGAGGTTGTCATTCATGTGTACACCCAAGTACTTGTAGCTGGAGACCGCTTCCACCGCAGATCCTCTTATGTTCAGGGGGGTGTAGGTGTTTTTGTTCCTTCTGAAGTCCACAATCATCTCCTTTGTCTTCTTCACATTGATGTGAAGGTTATTCTCTCTGCACCAGCTCTCCAGGTGTTCCACCTCTTGTCTGTAGCTGGACTCATCATTGTTTGTGATGCATCCCACCACTGCTGTATCATCTGCAAACTTTACAATGTGACAGCCTGGATGGGTAGCTGCACAATCATATGTGAGCAGAGTAAACAGAAGGGGGCTCAACACACATCCCTGAGGAGAGCCAGTGCTGAGGGTTATGGTGGAGGAGGAGAGGTTGTGGATCCTCACTAACTGTGGTCTGTTTGTTAAAAAGTCTAGTACCCAGTTGCAGATGGAGGGGCTTAGTCCTAGTGTGAATAGTTTGTCCATCAGGGTTTGGGGGATCATGGTGTTGAAGGCGGATGTGAAGTCCACAAAGAGCATACGGACGTAAGAGTTTTTCTGCTCCAGGTGGTTGAGCGCAGTGTGGACCACAGAGGAGATTGCATCCTCTGTTGATCGGTTCTCACGGTATGCGTACTGATGAGGGTCCTCATTGATGTTGATGGTTGTTTTGATGCGAGTCATGACCAGTTTTTCAAAGCATTTAGCGACTATCGGGGTGAGGGCCACTGGCCGATAGTCATTCAGACCAGTCACTGTAGAGCTTTTTGGGACTGGGATGATGGTGACAGTCTTCAGGCAGGTGGGAACTGTCTCCAGGGTAAGTGAGGTGTTAAAGATGTCTGCCAGCACCTCACAGAGCTGATCAGCACATTCCTTCAACACTTTTCCGGGGATGTTGTCTGGGCCAGTTGCTTTGTGCGGATTAATCCTCCTGAAGGTACTCCTTACTTCTGCTGAGGTCACGCTGAGATGCTCTTCATCCGGTGGCGAGGTGAGTCTGGTGCTGGGTGGTCTGTTCGGGTCTTCAAAGCGTGCATAAAACTTGTTGAGGGCATCAGGCAGAGATGGGTCTTTGGGGCATTGTTCACTCCTTCCTTTATAATCTGTTATGCACTTAATGCCCCTCCACATGCTCCGAGGGTCTTGTGAGATGAATTGACCCTCGATCCTCTTTGCATATGTGGCCTTGGCCCTCTTAATACCAGCAACCAGCTCTTTTCTTGTCCTACTCAGCTCCTCTGAGTTTCCAGACCTGAAGGCAGTGTTCCTGGCTTCCAGCAGGGTACGCACCTCTGCATTCAGCCAAGGTTTTCTGTTTGGGTAGCTTTTAACATTTCTGATAGTGGAGACGGTGTCAGTACATGTACTAATGTAACCCAGGACTGAGGATGTGTATTGGTCAAGATCAAGCGAACCTCCATTTTCAGCAGCTTCTCTGAAAACTTGCCAGTCTGTTCGATCAAAACAATCTCTCAGTATGGGTCCACTGTCCTGGATCCAGCATTTAACTTTCTTTTGTACCGGTCTGGAGCGTCTCAGCGGGGGCATGTAAGCAGGAGCCAGGAAGATTGAGATGTGGTCTGACAGTCCTAGGTGGGGGCGGGGTTCGGCTTTGTATGCATTTTTTACGTTCGTGTAAACACGGTCCAGCGTGCGGTCTCCACGTGTCGGAATCGTCACATGCTGATTAAAGCTTGGGAGACAGTCCTTTAGATTCACGTGGTTAAAGTCTCCGGCTACAACGTAAAGAGCCTCGGGGTGTTTGCTCTGCAGCGAGCTGATGATATCATGAAGCTCCTGTAGTGATTCATTAGCATTAGCGTCCGGAGGAATGTAATGTATGGAATGTATGTATATATACATACATCCATACATATATGTATGTATGTATATATATACATATATGTATATATATATGGGTATATATATATATATGTATATGTATATAAATACACATATGTGTATATATATTTTTTTCAGCTTTCTGCTGCATAATTCATACTAAATGCCCCAATGCTGCTATGTGTCCATGCTGATTTCTGTTCAGTTCAACCCCTCTAGTCAGAACCAGAACCATGTCCAGGTTCTCTAGTCAGAACCAGAACCATGTCCAGGTTCTCTAGTCAGAACCAGAACCATGTCCAGGTTCTCTCTAGGGCCTTTGATGTTACCAGGCAGCTCTTTCTCGCCCCTGAAACCTCCTGTCTGTCTCTCTTCTTCGCAGGACGGGTTGCGCAGGCTGTCAGGAAACGAGTACATCCTCTCCACAAAGCGTGAGTCCACACAGCCGGGCCCGAGCAGAACCTCATGTTTTCCAGCTCCGCGCTAGTCATTTATTTCCTGTGGTTCAGCCAGAGATGGAGGCGTTTATCATTTGAAAGCTTTGTTTTCCTCTCAGAGCCCCACCACCTCCCCAGCCACCTGACGACGCCCCTGTCTTTAAACGACATCCCCCCTCGTATCGCTCAGACCATGGAGACCGAGGACTCGTGGGACTTTGACATCTTTAACTTGGAGGCTGCCACCTTGAAGAGGTGCAGCTTGTAAAAAGATGGTTATGATTTTTTACGGTGAGAATAAAAGTTAACTTGTTCCTCTGAATCGTCCCACAGGCCTCTGACTTTCCTGGGCCTGAAGATCTTCTCCCGCTTCGGGGTCTGTGAGTTCCTGAACTGCCCTGAAGCGACTCTGCGCTCGTGGCTCCAAGTGATAGAAGCTAACTACCACTCCAGCAACTCCTACCATAACTCCACCCACGCAGCCGACGTCCTGCATGCCACCGCGTACTTCCTCTGCAAGGAGCGGGTCAAGGTAGCGTCGCAAAAAGAACTGGAGGAATCCTGTTTCCACAGAAAACACAGCAGGAATCCAGATCAGCAAAACACGAGCCTGAAGCTAGCTTTTGCTAAACTGTGGCTACAACCTCAAATTAATTATTTTTTCTACCTAAAAAAAGCAAAAACAAAAGCTAAACACTAAAATTAGCTACAACATCCACCAAACAAAAGCAGAAATGCAACATTTTTGTTTTTGCTTCCATTTTTCATGAGCTGAACTCAAAGATCTACAACTTTTTCTATGAACACAAAAAGTCTTTTTCTCTCAGATTCATCTGTGTAAATCTGTTGGTGAGCACTTCTCCTTAGTCGAGATCATCCATCCACCTCACAGATGCAGCATATCAAGCTGATGATCAGATTATTGTGTGCCTTAGGATGACCACAATAAAAGGCCACTGTGGCCACAGCTGTGTGAACAACATTTGAGAGACAGACTTTTTGTGCACGTAGGAAAAGTCTTGGATCTTTGGGTTCAGCTAATGAAATATGGGAGCAAAAAGAAAAGTGTTGCGTTTATATTTTTGTTCAGTTAAAAATTAAAATGACCAAAATTATAGATGAACCTAAAATTAGCATAAACCTAGCCAAAACTAAAATTAGCCAACAATATAGATAGAAGCTAAAATTTTCTAAATCATAGGTGAAAGCTTTGAGTAGCAAAACTGCAGCTAAAATGGTAAATTAGCTAAGCTACAAAATACGAGACTGTAGCTGCAGTTCATATTAACTAAACAGTGGCTAAAAGATACAAATGACAAAACTTGAAAAAAAAAAAAATTCTTCTTTCGGCTGCTCCCTTCTTCAGGGGTCGCCACAGTGAACTAAGTCGCATGAAGACTTGGCATTTATTTTTTACGCCGGATGCCCTTCCTAACACAACCACAGACCACCGAGCTACCACAGCCCACTGTGTGGAGCAGAGAGTTGCAATCTGGGGCGCCCAGGAGAGCAGATGGTGGGGGTTAAGTGCCTTGCTCAAGGGACCAGAGTGGAGCAAATGAGGGTGGAGGCAGGTGTGGGTGCTTCACCTATCCCACCCACATTTTGATGTTGTCTGTACCGAGAGTTGATCCAGCGATCTTCTGATCACAGGCCCACCTTCTCTAACCTCTGCACCACCACTTCCTAAATGACAAAACTTTAAATACGAGACAAAATTACCAATACAGTAGCTAAAAGCTACAAATAAAGGTTAAATTTGAGCAACAGTAATTAAAGGCTGCAACATTGTAGCTAAACGTTCAAATGAGCAAAATGGTTGCAAAAGGTTGCGAATAACAAAACGGTAGCTAAAGAGTTGAATTATCTAAACAGTAGCTAAAAGCTACACATAGCAAAACTGTATATAAATCAAAGTTTCTAATATCTTACTGAGTAGGCCTACTTTTGTAAAGGATATGTTTTATTTACTTTTAAGTTCAATTTCAAGCAGTTTAGAACAGAAAATACAGTAGGCCCTCGCTTCTTCGTGGTTCTCGCGGACTCGCTCTATCGCAGTTTTTCAAAATAAGTTTGAACATGACACACAATCGGCTGATTGATGGATGAGCCGCACAATCAGCATGGAATTTTTATTTAAGATAAATTATTTTAAATTATTTAGCACCTGCTGCACATTTGTGCAGCCCATACTGCTGCAGGATGAACTTCCTGCTGCAGCTGAACAGCTGATCACCTGTTCTCCATGCAGCTTTTATGTATGTGAATGTTCCTGTAAAGTGCCCTGAGACAACTTTGTTGTGATTTGGCACTATATAAATAAACTGAAAAATAAAAAAATAAAAATAAAATGGAGAAGTGGGCGTGGCCAAGAGTGCTTGCAGGTGGTAAAGAGCAGAGGAGGCAGGGAGCTGAACTCATGACATTCTGTGCTCTTAGAGCGTTTAGAGTTTAGAAACATTCTTTAGAATATTGCAAGAGTGTGGGAAGGGTTTAAAACACCTTTATATATATATATATATATAT
>NC_056499.1:13766881-13769784 GCF_014905685.2 Nematolebias whitei | reverse complement strand
GATAGATAGATAGATAGATAGATAGATAGATAGATAGATAGATAGATAGATAGATAGATAGATAGATAGATAGATAGATAGATATAATAAAATTAACTACTACTTACTACTTGTACTACTATTCCTACTTCGCGATTTTTCACTAATCGTGGATCTTCAGGGTATGGATCCCCCGCGATAAACGAGGGACTACTGTATATATTTCTAAATTAAATCATAAATTATTTCTTACCTACATTAAATAATATTGCATAATAATCTGTACTTTATATGTTCTGTCTGGAACAGGTCTCTTGTAAATGAGTCTTCATGGCTCATTGAGACTAATCTGTATAAATAAAGTTTGAATGAGTGTTAATCCTGATTAAATCATCAGTATTTATTCAGTCTAGCAGCTGAGCTTCACAAACTCCTGTTTATGCAGGTTTGTTTTTGTATCATAACAGACTTCTAATATTTGAATAAAATATCTGTTTTTCATCCCCAGCAAAGTTTGGATCCAATCGATGAGGTGGCTGCCCTGATTGCTGCTACGGTGCACGACGTGGACCACCCAGGGCGCACCAACAGCTTCCTGTGCAACGCAGGAAGTGAGCTGGCCATCCTCTACAATGACACGGCGGTGCTGGAGAGCCACCACGCCGCTCTGGCCTTCCAGCTCACCACGAGGGACGACAAGTGCAACATCTTTAAAAACATCGAAAGGTGGGAGACCATGGCTGCAGGAAACAGTTTTTTTTTTTTTTTATCACGGCTGAATTATTACTTTTACCACTGTTTAAAAACAAGTTCCTGTGGTCCAGGTGTAATTTCTATGGTCTATGTTTGGTATATATGGTCCAAGTGTGGTTTCTATGATTCAGGTGTGGTTTATGTGGTCCAGGTTTAGTTTCTATTGTCCAGGTGTGTTTTCTATAGCCTAGTTGTGGTTTCTATGGTCCAGGTGTGGTTTATATAGTCTAGATGTGGTTTCTATGGTCCAGGTGTAGTTTCTGTGGTCCATGTGTGGTTTATATAGTCTAGGTGTAGTTACGGTGGTCCAGGTTTAGTTTCTATGGTGCAGGTTTAGTTTCTATGGTCCCGGTATAATTCCCGTGGTCTAGGTGGGGTTTCTATGGGAAGAAAAACATGTAAATGATATAAATAATTGCAAACATGAACAGCAGAGTGAGGAAATGTGGTCAGTTTGTCCTCCAGCAGTCTAAGTCTATAGCAGCATATCTAAGAGATAGCTCAGGAAACCCAATCCGACCCTAACTATAGGATTTATCGAAAAGGAAAGACTTAAGCCTAATCTTAAAACTAGACAACGTGTCAGCCTCACGGACAGAATCTGGAAGTTGGTTCCACAAGAGAGGAGCCTGATAACTGAAAGATCTTCCTCCCATTCTACTTTTGGAAACTCTAGGAACCACAAGTAAACCTGCAGTCTGACAGCGAAGTGCTCTTTAAGGATAATATGGAACAGTAAGATCTGTAATATAAGATGGAGCCAGGTTGTTTAGAGATTTGTAGGTTAGAAGTAAGATTTTGAATTCTGTTCTGGATTTGACAGGGAGTCAATGGAGAGAAGCTAAAACTGGAGAGATGTGATGTCTCCCACTAACTCCAGTTAAGACTCTGGCAGCAGCATTTTGGATCAACTGAAGACTTTTTAACCTCCTAAGACCCGAACTCTTGCATATGTGGATGCCAGATCCTAGAAGTATTTGGACACCCAGATAACAAACCATTGCAATAGTCCAGTCTAGACGTGACAAATGCATGAACCAGTTTTTATGCATATGTTTTGGACAAGATGTTTCTAATTTTAGAGATATTTAAAGACTGTTCTAGTTTTTCTGACCACTTAAACTTTGTTCACTCTACAAGTCACATCGATGAGGGGCAACTTGGAAGATCAGTTTTTCAACCACTTCATGTGTTTAGAGGGGGCTGATTGAACACTGATTGGAAAACAACAGTCTGTCTTTCCTGAGATTAAAAAAACTTTTTTATGTGTAAAGGGGTAAAATTAAGAAAACTCTTTTCCTTTACGTTTTCCTAAAACATCAGTGGTAAAAAAAAACATGTAGTGCATGAGGGTTTTTCTTTTCGCTGTGTTTTTGTGCGTTAACAGTGATGGGACAAAAACGTGATTTGAGTCTCAAAACAGAACAGCCCCCAGTCCCCTCAGTGGGGGCGGGGGACGAGGAACAAAGCAGCCATTCATGGTCTCCATCGCTGCCGTCAGAAGGAGCAAACTGTTTCCACGGGTCTCCCTGTTATTTACCACCATGTCACTGTTGTCTCCGTGTCCTCTCCCCCTCTTGGGTCTGTCCGTTCCCCTTCCCTCCCTCCAGGAACGAATACCGAACGTTACGGCAGGCCGTCATCGACATGGTGCTCGCAACCGAGATGACCAAACACTTTGAGCACGTCAACAAGTTTGTGAACAGCATCAACAAGCCGCTGGCTGCTCTGGAGGAGAACGGGGTGAGAAGGGAAACAAACGCTTTATTGAAATAATGTCAAAGAACAGGAGCAGCTGGAGTTTTTAGGTCCTCTCAGTTTGCCCGATCCGTCTCCTGTAGAGCAGAAATCCTTGAGAGGAGAGAATTTTACGACCTGGTCCCATCTTTCTCATGTCTGTGTGGAATGCTCAGACCGGGCTTTTAAAGGTTTCACATCTTAAAGGCAGACGGTGCTGATAAACGACACACTGCAGAAAAATATTGATGCAGATTTTATAAAGGTTTAGTTTAATAAAGGACGACTTTTATCTAAAGTTGAACCATTTTATCCTTAAAGAGCTTGTCCTGAGGTCCGGGCTGGTCCTTGTCTAGAGGTCCAGGCTGGTCCTTGTCCTGAGGTTCAGGCTGGTCCTTGTCCTGAGGTCCGGGCTGGTCCTTGTCCTGAGGTCC
>NC_056499.1:13766529-13766871 GCF_014905685.2 Nematolebias whitei | reverse complement strand
TTGTCCTGAGGTCCGGGCTGGTCCTTGTCCTGAGGTCCGGGCTGGTCATTGTCTAGAGGTTCAGGCTGGTCCTTGTCCTGAGGTCCAGGCTGGTCCTTGGCTAGAGGTTCAGGCTGGTCCCTGTCTAGAGGTTCAGGCTGGTCCTTGTCCTGAGGTCCAGGCTGATCCTTGTCTAGAGGTTCAGGCTGGTCCTTGTCCTGAGGTCCAGGCTGGTTCTTGTCTAGAGGTTCAGGCTGGTCCTTGTCCTGAGGTTCGGGCTGGTCCTTGTCCTGAGTTCCAGGCTGGTCCTTGTCCTGAGGTTCAGGCTGGTCCTTGTCTAGAGGTTCAGGCTGGTCCTTGTCT
>NC_056499.1:13760095-13766429 GCF_014905685.2 Nematolebias whitei | reverse complement strand
TTTAATATTTGACTCAAGTGCGCCCCCTACATAAATCAAACTGTTATATCTCAGTGATATATCGTCTGATCTGTACCAGATTTTTGGTGCTTGATTAGTGACGACTTATGGACACAGTGGTGTTGTTGTTTATTATTTGACTCAAGTGCGCCCCCTACATTATTACAGTTGTTATATATGCTGTTGCAGCTGATGTTAAAGGTTCTGTGAATGCGCACTCCGGAAAATGGGCGCGTGACAGTAGCGTGAGCGTTCTCAATGGCGACCGGGAAGAGTAGCTCGAGTTCCCGCGGTCGCCATGAGGCCGCAGCGGCGCTTAGCTGCGAGGGCCTTCAACGCTGCTTGCAGCTTTAATTATTATTATTACTGTATTGCTCCTAGTGGAAAGGCCAAAAGTAAAAGTGTTAAAAATAAGCAGAAAACAGAAGAAGAGAACTCGTAATGTGAGGCTGTCGTCAATAAATCACATCTTTACATTTTGAAAACTGTTCCAGGAGTTTTTTAAGGACTTCAGTTCTCTCTCTCTCTCTCTCTCTCTCTCTCTCTCTCTCTCTCTCTCTCTATCTCGTGAGAGGAAGGTGTGTGTGGAGGAGCTGAGGAAGGGAGATCGTAAGTATTATAGCATATTCTAAATCTTTAACTTTTCTTTATCACTGTTTTCACTGGGTTTCATGTTATTTGTTTAAATTGTTATTTTGTGTTAGTTTCGCCACGTTTTAAGGTTTTTCTTTTTTGGTTTGGGTGTGGCCGTCAGGTGCACCTGGCTGGCCGGCGCCTAGACGCCATGGTGGTGGGAAGCACGGGGAACTTCTCCACGCTGACACGTAAGAACGGCATCAAGGTGGGTGCCGGTTCTTCGTGCAGCGTGGAGGAAGTTTGTTTGGCGGTGGGGGAGGTGGTTGGACACGGGTCCATTAAATCTGCAGCTCGCATGAACGGGGCTGTAGTGATTTTTGTTGACACCGAGGAGAAAGCTCGGCAGCTGGTCGAGGCTGGCATATCAGTGGGAGACTTGTTTTTACAGGTGTCACCACTGATGCTGCCAGCCACGAAGATCACCTTGTCTAATGTCCCCCCGTTTATTAGTGACGAGTTCCTAATCAAGGAGTTGTCCAGACATGGGAAGGTGGTGTCCCCGATCAAGAAAATCTTGACGGGGTGTAAATCCCCCCTTCTCAAGCACGTTGTCTCTCACAGGAGACAACTGTTTATGATTCTTAATAAACGGGGGGAAGAATTCAACGTTAGGTTTCATGTAAAGCTTGACGATTTTGAGTACCTTTTATTCGCGACTTCTGCAAATATGAAGTGTTTTGGATGTGGACAGGAGGGGCACGTGATAAAAATGTGTCCAAACAGAGCCGGGCCGGTTCCGCCCGCTGCTGCGGGGGACCCCCCGGCTGTCGCGGGTGCCCCTCCCGATGCTGCTGCGGGGGGGTCCGCGGCTGCTGCGGGGGGGTCCGCGGCTGCCGCTGGTCCCCCTCCCGCCGCTGCTGCGGAGGAGTTCGCGGCGCCCACTGACAAGGTCTGTAATAGTGACGAGTTGCCAGCTGTGGGTGGGGGCACGGGTGTGTGTGGGGATGAGGGTGGCATCACGGAGGTGTGTGGTGGTGGTGGAGAGAACGGAGTTGTTGTGGAGGGTGGAAAGGAGGCTCGGGGGGAGGTGGGGGTGAACAACGGAGAACGAGAAATGCAGGGGGGCGATGAGGAGTTAGTGTGTGGTGATCGGGAGGAGAAAGTGGAGGTGGATGGAGAAATAAAAGGTGCAAGACAGAAAAGTGAGAGGTCAGGAGCTGGTGTGGAGGGGGAAGCAGGGGCTGTTATAGAGGATATGGAGTTGGGGGCCCCAACCCAGGTGAAGAGACGAGGTAAAAGAAAAAATACAGATGCTGCTGCACATGCCAGCAAACAACTCAGCAAAATAGCTGCAGAGGAGAAAGAGGGATCAGACAGCGACAGTGAGGGCTGGGGTTCTGATTTCAGTGAGTCCTCCCGTGCCTCACAAGCTGACAAAAGTGAACCAAGATACCCTGCAGAATTATTCCTCACCTTCCTACAACAAACCAAAGGGCTGAGAGGAGTCAAAATAGAAAGCCACTTCCCAAACTTAAGGACTTTCTGCTCCTCAGCCAGGCATCACATCAGGCACAAACAGGAATCAGGCCTCACTGACCAACAAGTTTACAGACTGAAGAAATTAATGAGCACGGCACGTAAACACTTCTGAACAATGACATACACACACGTTTTAATAATTTTTATAGTTTTATGGTACACGCTTCTTAACTTTTTACCCATGGATACTTTTAAAATAGCATCTTTAAACACAAACGGGGCAAGAGAAGTTTTGAAACGTGAATTTATTTATCAGACCATAAACAATAAAAAGATCGATGTACTCTTCCTTCAAGAGACACATAGTGATGCACTAAATGAAGCAGAATGGCGCAGGGAGTGGAAAGGAGAGGCCATTTTAAGCCACGGCACGTCTAAGAGTGCAGGCGTGGGAATCCTTTTTACAAAGTCCTTCACTCCCAGCCACATAGAGACACGACACATTGTTCAAGGTAGATGTCTTTTAGTCAAAACTTGTTTTGATCATTTTAATGTAGTTTTTATCAACATTTACGCTCCCACCACCAATGCAGAGAAAAAACGTTTTTTAGAAGAAATTGGGGAGAGGTTGGGAGATTGTGGGACTGAAGACTATGTTTTTATAGGTGGGGATTTTAACTGCACCGAAGACGAATCTCTGGACCGCAATCATGCAGAGCCTCATCCGGCAGCCCAGCGTGTCCTGAGACAGCTGATCGCGTCTCACGGCCTGGTGGACGTATGGAGGAGGATGCACGCAGGCTCCAGGCAGTACACGTGGTCCCACCTTAAAGAAAATCGCATTTCGCTGGCTCGCCTCGACCGCTTTTATTGTTTTAAACATCATTTTAACGTGTTTAAAGCTTGTCAGATCTTACCAGTAGCTTTTACAGACCACTCGCTGATTTTAGGTAAAGTTTTTATCAGAAACATTTTACCTAGGAGCGCCTACTGGCATTTTAACTCAGTTTTAACTTATGACCGTAGTTTTAAGGAGATTCTGAGTTATTTTATGACGGGTTTTAGACAGAGGAAGAGAAATTTTACGTGTTTGCAACAATGGTGGGACCACGGTAAAGTTGAAATAAAACTGCTGTGTCAGCAGCACACTCTCAACGTCACTCGCAACATCACCAGATCTATCAAGGATCTGGAGATTGATATAGTGGAGCTAGTACAACTCAGTGAATCCACAGGAAACCGAGAGCACTTTGAAGCTCTCAAAGAGAAAAGGTTAGCCTTAACCAACCTGCTGGACGCGAAGGTCCAGGGCGTGTTGGTCAGGTCCCGGATGCAGACCATCACAGAAATGGATGCTCCCTCTAGCTTTTTCTTTGGCTTGGAGAGGAAAAACGGGCAGAGAAAAGAGATCCACTCTCTGCTATCGGACACCGGGCAGCAGCTGAGTGAGCCAGGCCAGATCAGGAGGAGGGCCGTGGAGTTCTACTCCTCGTTATTCCAAAGCGAATACGAGAGAGAGGACGAACTGTTCGGAGAGTTCTGCAGTGAGCTACCCCAGGTCTCTGAGGAGACCAACGCCCATCTGGGGCGCCCCCTGGGACTTCACGAGCTCCGCACGGCCCTCCAAAGCATGCAAGGCCAGAAGGCACCCGGTATAGATGGACTCACCGTAGAGTTTTACAAAGCCTACTGGGACATCCTGGCAGAGGATCTACTGGGTGTCTTCAATGAAAGCCTGAATGCCGGCTCACTCCCGCTGTCGTGCCGCAGAGCGGTCATCGCTCTCCTGCCCAAAAAAGGGAACCTACAGGACCTGAAGAACTGGCGCCCGGTGTCCCTGCTCTGCACCGACTATAAAATCCTCTCCAAGGTCTTGGCTACCAGAATGAGAGAAGCTATGGAGCAGGTCATCCACCGGGACCAGACCTATTGCGTCCCCAGCAGGTCCATGGTAGATAACATCTATCTGATTCGAGACGTTTTGGAAGTCTCCAGTTCATTGGGCCTGAACACAGCCTTGGTCTCACTTGACCAAGAAAAAGCTTTTGACCGCGTCGAGCACGGCTTTCTCTGGGAAACTATGGGGAAGTTCGGGTTCGGCGCTGGTTTTATAGCTAAGATCCAGGTGCTGTACAGTGGTGTTGAGAGTGTGCTGAAGATCAACGGTAGCTTGTGTGCTCCTTTTAAGGTGTGTAGAGGCGTTCGGCAGGGCTGCGCACTCTCGGGGATGCTCTACGCACTCTCCCTGGAACCCCTCCTCCGAAAGATTCGAGCAAAGGTCCGTGGTTTTATTACACCCGGTTTTAACAACAGAGTGGTTTTATCCGCCTACGCTGACGACGTTGTTGTTTTTATCAAAAACCAGAAGGACGTAGACATTTTAAAAAAAGTTACCGAAAGTTTCTCCACCCTGTCCGCTGCGAGGGTGAACTGGGGAAAGAGCACAGCCCTCGCCGTGGGTGAGTGGCCTGAAGGACTCCCAGTTCTCCCTCAAAGCCTCCAGTGGAGGAGAGACGGGTTTAAATATCTCGGTGTCTACCTGGGAGATAACGATGCGATCAGGAAAAACTGGGCAAACGTTAAAGAAAAGTTTGAGGATAAAATACAAAAATGGAAATGGCTGCACTCCCAGATGTCCTACAGAGGCAGAGTGCTAGTTTTGAACAACCTGGTCGCATCGCAGTTGTGGCACAAACTGGCCGTTTTAGACCCACCTCCAGACCTGTTGAAACAACTACAGTCTGAGATGGTGGAGTTTTTCTGGAAAGGTCGGCATTGGGTGCCACAGTCGGTTTTATTTTTACCAAGAGAGGAGGGGGGACAGGGCCTTGTCCATCTGGCCAGCAGGACGGCAACTTTTAGAATGCAGTTCCTCCAAAAATACCTGGCAGGAGCTGCTGATACAGTGTGGAGAGATGTGGCCAGCTGCATCCTCAGAAGAGTGAGCGGGTTGGGGCTGGATGCGGCTCTGTTTCTAACTAATGTTGACCGTTTACAGCTAACGGGGCTACCCAAGTTCTATCAGAGTGTTTTTAAATTATGTTCCCCTTTTAAATTCGACAGAACAAAAACGAATAATTCTCTGCATTGGCTTTTAGAAGAACCGTTAGTCTGTGGAGCGAGACTGGACGTCTCTGACAGCACAGTGCCAGGGCTGCCGACGGTGCTTTGCAGGTCTGGGACGGTGACCCTGAGGCGCCTGGTGGAGACGGCCGGACCAGACTTCTCCGGCGTACAGAAAGTGGCCTCGTTGCTCGGGGTCCGGTCTGCCAGACTGGTGCGGCGCTTCATGGACCTGTTGAGGGAGAGGTTGACTGCTAGAGAGGGGCACCTCCTGCAGCTGTGGTCCGCGGAAGGTCGCCCGCCTGATCCGACGGACCCGTTTCCAGACACCCACCTGGTTCCTAACCTCGGGGACAGCAGCGGTCCCCTTCTTCGTGACACAGGCCCAAAGGTGGACTTATGCAGATCGGGGCAAAAAGTACTCTACAGAACCTATGTGAAAGTGCTGAATAAGAGGACCCTGCACAACAGAGCCGTTTGTGTCTGGGACGGCAAGTTCGGAGAACAGAAGCCCCAGTGGAGGACACTCTACAAACCTCCGATTAAAAAACGGACTGGTGACCTTCAATGGAGGGTCCTTCATGGCGCCATTGCTACAAACTCTTTTTTATCTGTCATCAGTCCCGGGGTTTTAAACGAGTGTCCTTTTTGCAATTTGCCAGAGAATGTCTTTCACGTTTTTATGGATTGTGTTCGACTAACAGTTTTTTTTAGCCTCTTAACAAAGATTTTTAACCTGTTTGACACAGTTTTTACCCAATCTGTTTTTATCAACGGTGTATTTTACAGCAGGGCCACTAAAGGCAAGTCCCAAATTTTAAATTTTTTAATCGCCGAGGCAAAGATGGCAATATATTTGTCTCGCAGGGACAGATTGCAGGATGGACCTCACCTCGATGCTGTGTCTCTGTGGAGGTGCAACGTCAGGGCCAGGTTGGCCTTGGAGTTTCAATTCCACAGGGACACTGGGGATTTAGAAAGGTTTTTGAAACTGTGGGGATTTAAAAATGTTCTATGCACCATCTCTGATCAGAAGGAACTGACAATCAACAAGCTTTTAATGTAAACGCTCTAGTTTAAGCTTGTCCTGATCATGTTTTTTTACTAGTGTTTTTAAAACTGTTTTTTTTGATAACTGTGTAAATAAAGTTTTGTTAAAAATCAAAAAAATCTCTCTCTCTCTCTCTCTCTCTCTCTCTCTCTCTCTCTCTCTCTC
>NC_056499.1:13757138-13759995 GCF_014905685.2 Nematolebias whitei | reverse complement strand
CTCTCTCTCTCTCTCTCTCTCTCTCTCTCTCTCTCTCTCTCTCTCTCTCTCTCTCTCTCACACACACTCACACACACACACACACACACACACACACACACAGTGTTTGCTCTCAGTGATTGCCTACATCTCGTGACCCTCGGTCAGCTGCTACAGTTTTTTGACTCCACTCCACCCACTCCGACCTTTGACCCCCACTGAGCAAACTGAACAACAGTGAGTGAACTCTGCAGGTTTGTCTCGTCAATAAATCCATTCTGCTGTCAGACCACAGCAGCAGCTCCTCATGTGACCTTATTATCTGGCAAGGTTTGAACCAAACTGAGGTTCTGATCGGGTCCAGACCTGTCCACTTCACAGCTGTCCAAACTGTCATGGGAACAATCAAAGTCCACAAATATCAAGATGTATAAACCCTGAAAATCTGCAGAATTGTAATCTAAAGTGGACTGAGGGGCAACAATAAACAGTCAAATAAATATGATAAACTGTAATTCTGATTCTCTCAGCCAGGACTTGGTGGTCTTGTGTGTGTGTGAGTGTGAGAGAGAGCGAGCGAGAGAGAGAGAGAGAGACAGCAGGATGGCGTTCAGTTTAGAGGTTTGTGTTTGACTGTTTGCATGACAAATATTTACAGGAAGTTATTAAAAACACACACCTGAGACGTACGAACAAACCAATCAGCCGAACACCAACGGAACGAACAAACCAAGAGAAACATGGCGGGAATCATTCTGCTGATGAAGCTGAAGCTGAAATTGTTACAGCTAAAAGATGCAGAACACTAGCTAAAAGCTAAATGTAGCAAAATGTTAGTTAAAAGTAACAAAACTCTAAGTAATAACTAAATGTGGAAGAAGGCTAGCTAATAGTAGCAAAACTGAAGCTATAAGGTAATGGTGGCTAAAAGCGAAGGGTAACGAAAAGGCTAACAAAATGATAAAAGTAGCAAACAATATCTAAAAGAAAAACAGGTAATTAAAAGCCTAAAGTAAATAAATATATCAAAAAGCTGTGACTAGCTTACAGCACAAAGTGGCAAAATATTAGCTTAAAGCAGCAAACTGTTAAAAAAAACTTAAAATAGCTAAATGATAGCTAAATGTTTCAAAAGGATAATAAATGCTAGCAGAAACCTTCCTCAAAGCATCAAAGATTAGCTGGAAGTTAAAAGTAGCAAAAAGCTAGCTAATAGCTAAATCTACCTTCGGAAATGTTTGCTAAATGTTCATGCTGCTGTTGTTCAACGTAGTGTTTTTGTGCTATTAGTGCTTATGTGTATTCTTAGTTTAGAATATTTCTTATTCATATCTTAGAACTTACTACTGTTTTTCTTTACAGTTTATACTTTTGTTGGATGTAACTGGGACCCTGTGTACACAATTTCATTCCATGTGGTGGAACGACAAATAAATAAACTTTGACTTTGACTTAGATCAGAATCAGAATCAGTTTATTGTCATTCCACAGTGAAATACAGCAAAATTATGTTCCATACTGCTGTCTGAAGGATAGACGGAAGTGTACGGGGCTGCAGCTTCTATGAAGCGCTGCCTTTATCGCTTAGATAAGAAAAGGGAAAGAAAACATGGGGACAGGCGGTATAAACAAAAGATCTCTCACGCCATGTCCTTGGACACAGGACACAGTGTAAGACAGCAAAATAATCTACCTCAGCACAAAAGCAACATAGCTAGACGTAATACATTGTGCAAAGGGGGGGGGGGGGGGGGGCTTCCATAACATCCAAGGAGAAATTGAGATAGTAAGCCTTCCAAAGCCAGAGCCAGATTCAGATTTCAACGTTGTTTTGGGTCAGGCCGAGCTCGTTAATTTCTGCGTCTGCCTTTTACAGTCTCGCTAGAACATCGCGACTCCAAACAGCCGAAGTGTGATTACTTACGCCAAAGTCAGGCTTACAACTTCTCCAAGATCTATTCCTTCCAACCGTCAGTGGACACTGCCAGACATTCCACAGTCCTGCCTGCTCAGCTCTGAGACAGGTCCACAGATAGTTCGCACAGAGTCTGAGTGTTGCCAAGCCCAGCACACACATTCCAGACAGCTTGAACAGCTGCTGACGTTTCTGAATTTGTCAATAATCCAGATTTCCACCGACTCCAAAAAGCCGAATCCAGTTATCATAAATCCAATTATGTTTCCGAGGTACTGCAAGAGGGCTCTCCTTCACCCTGTCTTCTGCTTGAGAAAATTTGATCAATTGCTTTGAGAAACCAGCTGAACAAATCCATAGTTAACATTTCGGAAGGTCTGCAAAAAAGGGGCTCTGAAAAAGGTTCACAAGACAAAGAGCAAAGCAGGGACGGAGAGAGGGAAGAAGAGCGAGCGTCTTCGTCGATGGCAAGTCAGAAAAAGATCTTACTACGGTTTTTCTTTACAATTTATACTTCTGTTGGATGTAACTGGGACCCTGTGTACACAATTTCATGCCACCACATGCACCACATGTGGTGCGAACGACAATAAAGAAACCTTGACCTTGACCTTGACCTTGGAAGACAAGAACCGAGCCAGCAGCTGATCAGATTTCAAAGAGAACAAAGATGTTAAAGGATTGAAGCGATCTCAGTCTATTTGTATAAAAAAATATCTGAAATCTCACTTACATATATTGAAACATATGATAGTTACAAAAACCAGTAGCTGCAGCAGCTGTCTGCTGGATGAGCCGAACATTTTGATGCATGAACAGCTGAAATGGTACCAAGACTGCAGAAGTAGGTAAATTGCAGAAAACCTGCAGAACAATAAAATCAGCCGTGTTAAAGCCGACTCAGTGGGCACACACACACACACACACACACAATTAACCAGCACTACTGAGAGAAGGAATATA